>NC_079339.1:47607142-47849702 GCF_029582105.1 Oenanthe melanoleuca
TGTGAATGATGCTTAAAATACATTCTCATGGTTTACCTGCAAGTTTTGTGTTCACATGGTTTACTTACAAGTTATTATTTTGTGTTAATGCAGACAATAAATTATAAGTTTTCTGTATCTCTCTGGGTAACATTTACTCAACAGTTACTTCAATTGGATCAGATTATAAAAGAAAGCTGCAGGTTTCATTGGGGAGACTGCAGAAATCATTCATTTCTTTGTAAATGAATTGTGATAGGCAACTAAGATTTTAGGAATCAAGAGGCACTTGTTTGGTTTTTGTTTTTGTTTTTGTTTTGTTGTTGTTTTTGTGTTGCTTTTTTTTTTCCTTTCACTCTCTTCTCCCTTCTTTGCTGGGGAGGTACTTCATCATATCTCACTAAAACGGAAGATGCATAACAGAAATGAAACTATTCTAGGCTATGAAGCACCCTAGGGGTTCATGAATGTTGGGGGAGGAACACTGATTATACAATGCAATAACATATTGAGACACTATTTCAGTTTTACACTTGGTATCAAGTAAATACAGGATATCTCACCCATGAAGGGTGATTATCTTTCATGAAGGGAGGAAATGAGTTATTAAGGTCTTTCTCAGGAGCAAAACAAGGATAAGAATCTTTATTAATGTAAGAAACATTTTTTTCCCCCTACAGTAATATGCTTCCTTTTTAGCAAAGATATGGATTTTTTTTTGTCTTTAAATTGTCTATATCTCAGAATGAAACACATATCAGTTTTAGCTGACACCACTGCAGTGCTTGAGAATATTGTTATAAAACATGTGCTCATTTTTTTTTATCTAGATCACAATTAATAACATTTTTAAGCATGCAACGTCTATCTCTCATAAAAACACTTGTAAAGTATTTGACATTTGATTTGAGGATATTAAAAGATTGTTTAAAAATAAACATACACCAGCAGAGCAGAATTTTCACACGATTATTCAGATAGTCAATAGGTCCTCTTTGATCATATTATTATGATGCTTCTGCTGGATTTCAGTCTAAGACAGGCGTATTTTTTGCTCTCTCTCTCTGTCTCTGTCTCCCTCTCCCCCCCTGCCCCCCCACCAAACAAGGTCATAGATTTTTTTAAATGAGGACTAGAAGTTCCAAGTACAAGATTAAGTAAGTTCTAACAGTGTTATAAAAGTAAGTGCTTTTTTCTATAATAAAAGGTGTTTAAAAGGTTCGCTACAGCTTTAAACAGAATTACAATTTACTTCTTTCAAGTGTCCAGGCCATAAATTCTTCTCAATTCCCTCTCTCTCTCCTTGTCGGAATTAATGAGATCAGATTTGATCAGGGCAGTGATGTGTTCAGAGCCAAATCACACAACAGCGCGCGTGCGGTAATGGAATTTGCATCTAATGCATACATAAATCAAACATCTTTCTGGACATTTTCATATGCATAATGTCATTTCATCCAGTTCTCTCTGTGCAGAGGGGGAGATTTTTCTCTCTGAGAGAATGACTTTCTTTAATGCTTTCATTTTATTTTCGCTGACTACAATCCCCGAGAATGCGCTCGGTCGGAGAATCTTTCGGGGCGCGGTTGACAGTTCCTTTTCCAAGAGGGGTCCTTCACATTTATCATGCCTCTTCCTCGGGGGCTTTGTTATGCAAATGTGGCTGAAATTGATAATTCCAAAGTGCTTCATTTCGGTTCCTTGGCGGTTGGAGATGGTAGATAAAAAGAAACTGACAAGACACACTGATTGCCCTCAATGCTTGTAACTCTCTTGCTAACAAGGCTCGATATTGTTAAAAATTCCTATTGTTATCAGGGTGGCAGTTCCATTATGCAGGCCTTGCAAATTTCTCATTTGAATATTAACCCTTTAATCACCTAGCTCTGCTCCCCTCCCCCAGCCCCAAGCCAGTTGCCCTCGAGTGGGTCAGAATGCAAACCAGAAAATTATTGCCCTATTATTAGTGAAAACGATGTATGCGTGTGTTTTGTTCTGTTTTGGTTTTTTGTTGTTTCTTTTTTTTTTTTTTCGATCCATAAACTGCATCTATTAATAATTTTTTTCAATGAGAATTTTTTACTGTTAAAAAAAAAAAAAGACTTTAACAAAACACATCAAGCAGAGACAGAGAGAACAGGATTGTTTAAAATTAGGTTTGAGCGAATATTTACATCGAAATATCTGTTCAGAGAAGTCAGATTCAATGGCTCCTGGAGACTGGAGAAGTTTCATTATTTTTAACTTGTATGTACTTGCACTTTATGTTCTAACTGAGGTAGGCCTCAGGGAGGGGATAGCGTGTCTTTATATACCAGAGATACATGAGATTTTTAGCTGCCGGTCCTACTGGCTGCACCATCCCTGTCTCAGGTTTGCCAGCAACTAACTTCCAGCCTACAGACAGGTGGCTGAAATAAAGGAGCAGAGAAAAAAGGAAGTTGAGAACCATGAGGATTTCTGACCTGTGTTTTTTTTAATCTTGATGGATACATGCCTATAACTTCCACTGTTAAGCACATATTATTATTGACAGATTGCACTTATATAATTACAAAATACTGTTAATAAATAGAAGGGGAAGGAGTGATTCAGGGACCAAATGCTGCAGCCCCTATGATTCACAAGAGTTTTGCTTGTATTTTCAGTGACCACTGCATCAGGCCCTAGAAATGACATAAAATCAGGAAATAGCAAGTTCAGGCTAAAGATTAGGTCGTACAGCAAAAAAGCGCTAACTGATTTACTCATTGATTAATGGAATTTTGAGGTCTGGAATTTCAAATATCCCTGTAATATTCCCCCACGTATGTGTCCATAGGAGGTGAATTCTTTCCCACCAAATGCATGCCTTCAGGCTCATATTACAATTATAGGTTAATTTTAGTTTGTCATTTTTCTGGGAATACCTGACACAGTTCCAGTTAAAGTAAATCTTGGTGTGACAAAGGTAAGTACTGCAGATGCTGGATGGAAGTGGAGAAAGGAAGAACTGGCACTGTAAAATGAAGCATAGTTCACTGCTATCACCAGGCAGCTGCAACAATATAATGTTTCTCTACAATTACTGAGAAGATGCTTCTCAACCAGCTCAAGTCAAAGGAACGTCAAAGTTTTCCACTTTCTTAGCTCTGAAGTCTTGCAGAGATGTGTCTGCCAAATTACAGTAAATAAAAAAGACACTTGCACAACAGTAACTGAAGATTTCTCTCCCTCACTCTATAAAAAAAGAGAAAAAGAAAAAGAAGAAGTGAAAGAAAACCCTCTCATGTTATTGTAGGAACTCTTGGGAAGCTATACTTTTTTCTTTCATTTACAGGTGTGAAGGCAGATTAAATCCATGACAGGGAACAGTGATAATGCCCACTGTAGAGCCGTGTGAGTTACAACAGATAAATTTCCCATGCCGGTGCTTTTTCTTTCAATTATCTGAAAACACCCTGTTAATTTTTAATGTGTTCATACCCTCATTCTGTTACCAAAACTGCTACCTTTCCCCCCCTCCCTCTTCAGAAATAGATTTCACTGAACCTGGCTGCTGTAAACTCATTATATGATTCTATCATTTATTCTATCCATTAGAGTAACCAGTGTTAGTGCTTTTCCCCCTACTTGAGTCTGTCAAATGCTGTTATTTATGCTCAATGGTATTAATATCTCTGGTTGTATTATGGTTGTGCACTCAAAAATCTGTAATACAATCTAAGCTTGGCTATAGTGACTGCATCAGCTATCAATAATCAAAAAGTCTCATGCAAGTTGTAGGTATTAATAAGACTCAATATTACATAAATATAATTAACATCTTCTGCTTGCTATAAAGAATAATCAGCAGTACTGGTGGTTTTAAAAAGATCCTCCTCTTCAGAATCAGAGAGCGTGCCCATATTATGAACAAGAGAATTAAAGATTTGACAGTATGATTTTGACTGTTTCTTTTTTTCGGTTACCCTTGGCAATGACTCTGCTGTAACCTGGCTACATAATGTTATCTGCTGTCTTTAGGTGGAAGAGGGCTTAAAAGTTGATTTTTCCTTTCCCTGCTCGATTTCAGTGGGCTAATTTCACTAACAAAAGGATTTTCTGTTTTTCTGTAACAAGAAAACCTGTTAGGTAATTTGTGACCATAGAATTAGAGCAATACAGCTAAACTAATATATATGCAACGTTTTCATTATGCATAAGAGCAGGCACTCTTTACTTTGCAGCCCAAAACACACAAAGCACCCATTAGAATGAAGAGGCCTGTGATGTCTCTTCATGTGCAGAGTGTAAAGGTACATGAATGTCCTTGCTTGTTGGCATTTAATTTACCAGTTGCCTCTGTAGTGGAGCCTTGGCAGATTCAGCTTGAATCTGAAAGACAGGCTGTCATACTGAGAGTCTGCTGCCTACTGCTGAAATTGAGAGGCTTGGCAGATATGCAAACAGTAACTGGGTTTGAGTTGTTTTGATTACAAGTTAAACAGAAAGTCATTGGCAGGGCCAATATAAATCTGCTGAGGTTTTTTGGCAAAATCTGTGGAGGTATTTCTATAGATTCTGCAGAATTCTGTAGCACCTTGATTTCACATCAAAGAATGTCCACCTCTGAACTCATTCTGCGGATAAATGTGTCAGAAACGTGAGTGAACATGTTTAAGTCACTGAGAGCTTCCAGATTCAGAAATATAAAGCACATTAGCAACATGCTGTACCACACCACCTTTGTACAGTCGATAAATTGTGAAACCAAATGTTTCACTGAAGTTCAGGTGGATTTTTGGAGAAGTAAATTAAGGTAAGTTATAAACAGCTGGAACAGGAAGGCAAAATAGATTTTAATGGAAGTTTCAGGTGAGCAAATTTAAAAAAGAAGAAAAAAAGGACTGGACCATGCCCTGAAGTCAGCTATTTCACCAATACATTTTTTATCACTTTAATCAAGATTTTCTGAAGCTGCTTCCTGCATGGCACGCAATGCTTTAAACAGTGGTTTGACTTGGTACAGTTCAGTCTGCAACTGGCTTTTTTCCCCCCTTTTTCAATAACTATGTCTGAAACACCATATTTGTCTAAACATCCAGACTTGATAAAATCCAAATGTTCACCCCAAATTTATTTTCTCACAGAGTTTGTCTCCCTGCCTTATCTGCAATGCTGAGTTGATAAAAGTAACACAAACTGGCATTGTATAAGCAAAAAAAAGGAGGCTGTAAACTTTAGTTATGCACGTTTTTACAGTGCAATCTCTGCTCAATTCTAACTTAGTATTTTGAACATTAACACATCCTTTAATAAAATTGCCTTGCAATTTTAAGGCAAAACCACGTTAATTTTAGAAGGAGGAAAAAAAGTACATATAATTGTCACTCCTATTGTTTCTGTCTGACTGGCTGTAGACAGATTTCTGCAAGGCTGGCTAGCAACAATACATTGATTTACAGAGGCAAGAATATCTCCACAATTCAAAGGGCTAAGACACCTTTATTTAAAAACTGAGAATCTGCAAAATGTAGTAAAGTTCTTGGAAAGGACCCAAATGTATGGATTTTTTTTTCCCTCCTTTCCTTCTCTACTTATATCAGCTACTTTGCCTATTGCAGCTTTCTACACAGGAAAAAATGCTGCCTTTGAATTTGCAAAAAATATTATGTACCTCATGCTAAATTTTACAAGAACCTAATTTGGGCAAATTTATGAGAATGAACTCTGCTATCTAAATGCTCTTTATTTTCAGTTCTGACAAACTGAAAAAACACATTATTTTCCTGTGAGAAATAAATGTTTGTTTTCTTTGGAAAATACTACACTGATATTCTCTTTCTCATACTGAATGTCCCTTTCCCTTGAGCAAACAGAATGAAAGAGTTCATATGAATGGACCATATTTTACTTTGGTTAATGGATAACAATAGCATTTTAGGAATTTCATTTTTGGATGCAGGTTGAAAATATATGCTGACTTTTTGCCTTTTTTTGTTGCCTTTCACTGTTCCATATACTTCTCTTCAAAAAAAGTGAATTTAGGAAGCTTTAAGCAGCATACTTACCCAATACTGCAACTCGATGCAAATTTTCAGAGAATGCTTACAAATGTCAAATCCCTCTGAAAGTGATATACTTTATTACTGTTCTTTCTTATAATACAAACATTTCAGTTCATCTCAGAGCTTATTTTTCAAAATATACAGGATTTTGATGTATGGACAACAGGAGAATATGTATTTTAGATATAATGCCATAAGTGCTCAAAAGTTATTTCTGAGCTGATTTAACATGGAAAATCTCCAGGTAGATTAATTTTATAGGCTGCTTTTATGGGTGTAACATTTCAAGATGAGAAAGCCGTGCTTCTGAAATTTAGTTTCGGCAGATTTCATTGGCACCTCCATCTCCATCTTTTATTACCTTAAAGTTGAAATTTAATCTCTCTCCTTATTTTTTTTTATCCTCCTGATTTTTACTTAATTCCTTACTGAAATGGTTGGGCCTGTCTTTTTGTTCTCAGGTTCTGCTGTGTCTATTGCTAACTATTTAGATTCTGAAGGAAGAAACAAAATAATTACAAAAGAAGCACTTAAATAACTATGCTTAGAAATTACAAGACCTGTGATGTAGAAAATTTTTACTGGGACAGGCAGCTACAGAAGGAGGTTAAGCCAAAACCTCTTTCCAAAGGGCTGAGTTAATTACAGTGGTAAAAGCAAGTTGCCCCAAAAGCAGCTGCAGTAAAGGCAGAGCTTGAAACTGCAGCCTTGCACACAAAAAACTTGTGAAACATGACTTTTTAAAGCAACACCTATTTTTAACATTGCCAACAGGGGCTATGTTGCAATGAAAGGAGAATGTGGGCTATACACAGGCATGTTTAGTAATGTTTCTGCATGACTCTTAATGTAGATTCAATACACACTTCATATATGTGTCCAGAAAAAAAAACTGTGAACAACAGCGTACATTTGTGTAACATATATGTTTTCTTATTTCTAAAACATAGTACTGAATGCATCCCAGCTGCATATGGAAAGTGACTTTCATGTATGTGCTAAGGATATTTTATAAAACTCAGTACCTCAGACATTTGGTTGGTTGTTATTGTTACTTGCTTCTTTGACTGTAGCACAGAAATAGCATTCTGGCCCCATGGCCTGCAAAAATTGCTAAAAAAGGAGGAATGTATTTTTTAGACTTCAGGAGTGCAGGTTAAGGCAAAGAAAAAGCATTTAAATCAGAAAATATGTGTGTGTGTGTGTCTTTGGTCTGCGTGTGTGTCTGTGTGTATGTGTGTACATGTTTGGAAATTCACAAACTAACACTTTCAGGTGATGATCTTAGTTTTTATGACTAAATTACATATCTTAAAAAATTGGTCTCGCTAATATAAATGCTAAGAAACTCTCAACAATTGTGGTGCCTACTGTAATAAAATTCTTTATGAAAGAATGACAGAGATACAAAACACTAAACAATGATTTCCTCGCTACCAATGCAATTGCATAATTCAGGTGTGCATAAAGTTCCCAATGATTTATAGCAGTTGAAACTTACAGAAAATTATTACATTTGATATTTCTTTATAAAATAAAAAAAAAAAAAAAAAAAAAAGCTGATGTTTACTAGCAGAGTGGTTAAAAGAAGCAGGAGCTAAATCTAGATTATAGAACCTGTTTTATAGGGATTTTTGTATATCTTTTATATATTTTTTCTGCAAATTTTCCTTAAAGATATATTTGTTAGTCAAACTTGCATATACTATTTGTTAGTTTGTAAAAAAAAAAAAAAATTATTTTTTCTCCTCTTGCTCTCCTCACTGCTAGCCTATTAGAGGAAGTGGCATTTTATCGATTAGACATTTAATAACAATATTCTTTTATACTTGCTCAAATGTTTAACTGTTTGCATTGCAGCTGGTGTAAAGGTCCCTAAGAATGGTACAACTAAAATGGGAGAATGAAGAAATGTATTGGCTATGACAAGAAGAAGTAATTGCTTTTCCTCAAAGGATCAGATGTGGTAGAGTTGTTTGAAAAACAATCTAAACAACATTTTGTTCACCATTGATTTTAAAAGCATTAAAATTAGTTTTTATGCAGCTATACTCATTAAGCTTTTATGTATACTGTGTAGGGTGAATAGTTAAGAAGCAATAAAGCATTCTGCAGTAAAATATACTTTGCCAGTTGTCAGAAGAAATAAAATACATAGATTGGGAATGTTTGTTTTCTGTAGAATATTGTGATATTTGCCATGTTAATTACAATCCAAATAAAGCTATTTTATTTGTGTATTTTAAACAGCATTGTAGCTGTAGATGGCTAATACAACTTTTATTGAAAGTGTTGTGTTTGGGAGTTGTGTGTTCATACTGAGGAGAAACAATCATCAGCTACATATATCCCAACAATTCTTGCATTTAAAAAAGAAATCTCTTAGAAATTGGTGTTCCAAAGTCTAATTCTAAATTGTAGCCTCAAAAACCAAATTTTCCTCTGTAATTTTCTTCTGTATTCCCTTTAGTTCAGTATCTGCTGTCATACACAAACTACATCCCATAATTTCTCTGAAGTAGTTAACAATTTATTAAAAAAAGAAATAGTCTGGAAAACAGGAACTGTCTAGTGCCCAACAAAATGAAACTTATTTGGTTATTACTTGAAAGAGCATAACCTTTTATTTTGTTTCTCAAAAATGAAGAGAGGAGTATGTGTACAACAACATGCCATCAGAGAGAATAATGCATATAAAAAGGAATTTCTGTTATTGTGTTCAGGTGTGTTTGTGAATAAAAAATGGAATTTTGAAAAGTCAATTAAAATGCACTTAAATTCTTTAACACCAGAATTCTTTAATGTGAAAAATTTTTCTAGACAGTTTGTCAGCATCGCTGTAAGCACTGTGCTGTGATCAGAACTGGTTTTCCTCACCTATGACTGCTAGAAATGCATTACACCTTCCTGCTTCAAATGAGGAGACCACTCTTGAAAACATGGAAGTACTTATAAAGTAAATAACCTTTAATTAAATATCATTGTCTAGCATTAATCTTTATAGCTCTGTTCCCCATGGAAATAAAAGTGGATATTCAATTTGTTTTGATTATGCATGAATTTTAACAGAAGCGTTATTTCTATATTGCTGTGTTCTTGAGGAAAGCAGCACATTTGTGTCGGGATAAGCCATTAAGGAGATGGCTCCTCATTAATGTGAAATAAGAGTGACTCATTTCTGTTGTATATAAATAGATTGACATTTAGAAAGATTAATTATTATTTTTAAGAATAAACATCAATTCATACGTGGCTGGTGTAACCTTCCCGTTCACCCTGAAATCCCAGTTATTTTCAGAGTTAACTGTGAAGTGAAATACCAAGTGTTTCTATTGTTAAATAGGTATTGTTTGTGGTGTCTGCTGATTTCAGGGATGTTTAGTTGCACAAGTCAAGCTACACTTTTCTCCTAAACTAGGATTTGGTAGTGTTTCTTTATGTACATGCACAAAACAGATCAGATACTAAAATCCTGCTTCCATAATATCTTGAAAACAAACTCCATTCAAAAGGGTATCTTCAGCATCATACATCTTTTTCATCTTCACTTAGGATAATTTTGTGGCAGTCCACTAAATTCTATTTCAGTGCTAGGTCACAGTGCCAGGGTGCATTCTACTTCAGCAGACTCTTGCAGCACTCACCAACAGGTCTCTGCTTTTGGCAAACAGAAGTTAATCTTCTCTTGGTGAAAACACACCCTGTAGTGCTGAGCTAATGCTGTCTCCTGTGCTAACCATGGATTAGGGATAAACAAAGAGAATAAGGGTGGTCTTTCCACCTCTTCAGCATTGGAGCACAGTTTTTGCTCTGGCCTCTAACAGTGAAGTGAGGAAGGCAAGTTTCATGGTGAATGAGGAGGTGGACCATAATCTCTGGAATAATGCTCTGATGTGGTCTGAGGATGCTTGTCCTCAGTGCAGTAAGCACTGGATTTTTTTTTTTTTGTAGCTGTGCAGCAAGACACACTTTGCCACTCCTCTGTGGCTGTGCATTTGCAGGAGATGTCAGAGAGTGTTTAAATAATGTGTAATGGCGTGTTGCTCTTTCATCATTTAGGGAAGTGGCTCTCCCCTGTGACAGTCATTATATGCTCAGTGCTGAACCTTGGAAAACACTTTTAATCCTGCCTGTTGTGCCCACACAGCTAGGCAAATGCATACATTCAGTACAGAAGCATTATCCCAATGTATAACATGATGTTTAGTGATAAAGCCTGAACAAACTGAACCAATGCAGACCCTGGGAAACATCCACTGCAGAGGCAGAGCTGTGGGTAGATCCATCAGGGTAGAAAATAGCCCCAGGAGCAGAATTCTCTGCACCAAGCAGGGATCCCAGCAATTCCTCTCACAGGCTGGCTTTCTACTCTGCAAACAAGCTGAAGAGATAGAAATAAACAAGAGAATTGAAACAACACATAAAGGGAAGGTCACAGCAGAATGTGTGATTTTGAGGAGAAAACAGAAGCAGCATTCCTCTCATTCTTGCACATACAACCTCCATTCTGGTTATAGGAAAGGAGTAGGAGCTGCAAAGACAGAATGCTTTTGGATGGCTGTCCTGCCATCTCACTATTTATAATCAGGACCCCAGACTTCAAGTACAGTCAATAGGAAGATGCAGTTTTTTAACACTGCATTTTGAATTATAATTCAGAAGGTCTTCTGACTACATAGGAATCCTTGACACTGCCAGAAGAGAGAGACAGCACTGGGTCTTACTGCATAGGCATTCAACAGTTACATTCTCCTGAGAGTCCCTCCCTTTCTTTCACTTCATGGGAGGTAGAAATCTGTTGTTGGGGATGTTGGCTGTGCAGTGACTAGGCTGGGAGTGTCACAGCCAAAGGGCACAAGTGTGCTCTCCCACAGGTGTGGGAAGAACTGCAACAACTCTTATTAGAAACTAGGTAGACCAAATTAAAAATTTTATCTGCATATCTCAGGTTATATACTTCTCTGGATTAACTCTTGCTTCAAATCTAACAGCTGTCATTGCATAAGTATCACCCTTTTCAACTATCCAGTAACACATTTGATAGTTGCAGTGGGGGATAATCCACCCTAAACCTCACATAGAGGTTTCAGTGCTGTTAACACTGAGCATCTGGAATACAACTTTAGTCTTTAGCTGTTGATTTCTGCAATTTTTTTAAAAATTTTTTAATTTTTTTTTTTCCTTCTGGATGAAGATTGCCAGAATATTAAGTGTTTATATATCTCCAGAGATGTGCTTAAACCACAATAAAGTTATCCTTTGCATTACTCTAAACTAAATAAATGGAATTATTTATGTCTTTCACTCTAAGTCCTCCTCCAATGCCATCTCTGAAGTCTTTCCTGCTCCAAAGTACTTCCATTCCTTCTAGGAGTGGTCCTACTGCTATTGAAAACACATGTGACTTTTCTACTTCTACTCTGTATTCCCCTGTTTATTCATCTAAGGACCAAACTAGTCCTTTTAGCTACAATGTCACACATTAAGCTCCTGAGAAGGAGATGAAGGGGATTAATGGATCTAGAAGTCAATTTTTAAAAGTTTACACCAGAGTGAATGCTATTACAAAAGCCTTTAATGAGAATGAACCTGTGCAAATATCACTGACTGCACCTCTTCAGCATTTGTTTTACAGTAGAGATGGTTGCACATTAAATATCTTTTGGCAAGGGAGTTAAGGATTCTATTGGGAGCAATATAACATCCACTTTTTGGTACTCTATTCCTTGGGAGATCATATTGTTTCCTACTTGAGTAAGCCTATCAAAACCTGCCCTTGCTCTGGAAAGCATCATTTTGTTAGCACTCATTTTCAATCTTTCTGAACTTGCCAGTAAAATGTATTTCAATGGTCTTGTTCAATGTGGTATGAACACAGACAAGAACATAATTGGCTGTGGCTGGAAAAATAAAAGAGTAGAAACAGAAGTTGAAAGTTTCCCTGAAAGTATTCTGATCTAAAACTCAAAAGGTTGATTATTTGCTATAATTTCTTCTCTAAATTATAACCAACTGGTTCTATTACAGATGCTACTTCCCAGGGTAAGTGAAACTCTCTGAGGAGTAGTGATAAGCCAGTGAAAGTGCATGGAGGAGGGGGTGAAAGAAGCACAGTCAAGAGGATGTGGTGAGAGGAAATGATGAAAGGGCATATTAACATAGCAGGAAACAGCAGAACATGTGGCAAACACACTGAGGACTGCATGCATTTTATGTGTCAAATTACCTCCAAAGAGGTTTTTTTGGAATTTAAAGCGTAGTAAGAAACTATATTGCAAAGCTCTCAGGACCTAATTAGGTGGGACAAATTAGTCTGCAAGACCTTCATAATCTGTCTAAAGATGTGGGTGTAGAAGTGAGTCAACAAGCAGGTTATTTTGAATGAGTGTCTGAAACTCCAGTTGTGCTATATGTAAAAAATGCTTATGTGCAATAAACAGAAAACTGCAGGAGGTTTTAATGCTACACCTGAAATAGCAGAGTGATGTAAGGGAGATAAGACAAAAGGAAAGTGCTGACAGTGGCCCATTTGGGCAAAATGGGCTAATTTGGGCAAAATGGGCTCAAACATCTTTGAAGACTGTTAGCAAACATCATAGAGCTGTAGTTTAAGTAAGAACAATCCACAGATTCGATGTTGTCATAATGAAACACATTTTCCATGGCTTAGATGACTCATCTACTACCTCTAAATACCACAAGGTATTTAAAGACCACAACAGAATTAAGATCTGAGAGAAGCTAAAACAGACACCACACCTGCAATTTTAGCCTTCAGTTGGGAACCAAGTGGCAGCAAAAGTTTGTCTTTTGTCAGAAATTTCAGATGAAAGGGAATAATGGTGTCTGTGAAACAGACTCAGTAGGGACCCTTTCAGCACAGACAACAATAGTTGAGTGGATATCACAGAAGCTGTAAAAAAATCAGATGAGGTATATAAATGCTTATATAGGTTATATATTAGGAAATCTGATTCTTACCCTAAGCTAAAAAGTGTTAATAACAAACTTTGAATTATGAGACCTTAGATTAGGGAACAAGCCAATCACCTGTGTCCAATACTTGGTGTGTTTGAAGCAATCTTTATCTGGAAAGATGGTGAAAGAGAGTTGTGAACTTCTCATTGTGTTTGTCTTTTTATCCACTACATATTTTTACGGTTTCCTTTAGTTCATGCATTTAGAGATGTGATTGAAATGTGATCCTTCAGTTACTCCAAGAAATTTTTATCTGCTGGGCCAAGATGTTTAGCCAGCTTGATCTAAAGCATAGTTTTAAATTCAGCCTGACACATTTTTACATCTCCAGAAAAGCTCAGATACAGTTTTTGAATTAAAAAGTTTCAAAAATACAGGGATTAATCCCCAGCATTAGTCTGTTTCTGGCTCGTAGCATAGTAATGAATACAGTTCTTTTTCTAATTAAGAAAATTTCCTCTTCAATAACAAATTATAGGTTTGTGTGAAGCAGTAGTGTCCAAAGAAACAGATATATCTTTAGAGGTGGACTGTAGTAATCTTTTTTGCCTATAATTTTTCTTTGTTTTAAATACAGTTATTCATTATTGCCTTAGAAACAATTTGTACAGTGTGTAACTATGTTCCACTAGTTCAGAAAAATAAGAACAAATTGTTCTTTGCTCACACAAACCAAGTGTTAGTCTTTGTTCTATCTATTGATCCTCCTCAGTGACAGCCCTTTGGTTCATGGCCACAGAACCACCTGTCAGCTGGGGAGGCATGATTTTAAGATTTTTTATCTGGCTTTAAAATTAATGTTTATAAGGAGCGTACTTGCAGTCAAAATGTAAATAGAAATTTTTACTGGAGCTCTTAAAACCTTACAGTGCCACTGTAACTGTACACTGTGCACCTGTAGTTACAGGTACCAGCATTTCTGCTGGAAGGCCTTGTATTGAAGAGAGATTTGGTTGAAGATAGACAGCAAGTATTTTTGCATTGTCATATTAATTCTAAAATGTGCCTAAAATATTTGGACACTTATACCATGTGGGAAAACACACATATATATATCAAGTTGCTTGTCTTTTCTTTCATTTCTTAAAGTTGCATTAGCTTGGGTGTTAATCTAGAAAGATATTTCGTGTTGAATTTTTTTATTTCAAAGTAAAAAAAATAAATTATGGGACATAAAATGAATTCTTGAAGCTCTACAAAGTAGGATCTCCAGTAAGTCTGATAGTATGAATGTACTCCAGGCAATTGCACAAGAAATTTAGTAAATAAAAATGGAAGCTGGTTTTATGAGTGAATATTGAAAATGATGCTCTCTTGTGCAGAGAGCACTAGTGCATGTGAAACCCTATGTGCTTTTTACATAATATGCCTCTCTAGTTAACATATAACATAAAGTGTCACAGATCTTTTAGAGCTTGATTCACTATGAAAGAAACACAGCCATCTGTAGTGTGAAAGTTTATGACTCAATTGTCCACACCTTGCAAAGTGATTCAGCAAAGACATATCTGGGCCGTGGAAACTTTTCTTTCCCTTATTCCATTAGTTCCTGCTTTGAAAGAATAAAAAAGATCTTTGAGATGCAGCATGCATTTTAATTTTTGCATAGTAAGACAGTGTGCAGATTTAAGCATGTGCTTTTACTTATTATTTTTGTTTCATAAGGCCATTTCCTGCTTCTGAATCATATTTTGAATTTTCAAAGGTGGATTAATAAAATGTGAAAAATGGCAAGTCATTTTCAAAATGATAGGCATATGGATAAATTAGATCAGACAGAAATCTGGACAGACCATTGGAGAAATGTTGTTAGACAAAATAGGACTTCTGCAATTACTTCTAGTCCAGTTGTGACCCATTTTGTTGAGGTTATGCAGTGCTATTTTTTAGCTTTCTTTTTCTTACAAATTCAAAAACCCATGTAGAGCCTTAGTTAATATCCCATTCTCATGTTCTCATGCAAACTGTAAGGTTGTTTGACATTATAAGTAACATTCTCATTTCTCTTTCTCTTTTTCTCTTTATGTTCTCTTTTTCTTCTCTTTTTCTCTCTCTTTCTTTCTTTCTTTCTTTCTTTCTTTCTTTCTTTCTTTTCTTTTCTTTTCTTTTCTTTTCTTTTCTTTTCTTTTCTTTTCTTTTCTTTTCTTTTCTTTTCTTTTCTTTTCTTTTCTTTTCTTTTCTTTTCTTTTCTTTTCTTTTCTTTTCTTTTCTTTTCTTTTCTTTTCTTTTTTCTTCTCCCTCACACACATACACTGTATACATAAAATGCATAACTCCCCTTTTACATTTGGTACAGGCAAACAGAATTCTTGAGCCTAGATACACAGTAACTGCAAGGACTTCTGCATTTTCTCTCTTTATTTTGTGTTCTCACTCAGCTTGGTTGTGTGAAGAACTTCCCTTTAGGACTCCCTTCAATATTTCCTTCTCCCTATCTTTTATTTTGATTGGGGTGGATCCACACCTGACATTGTGAACAAATGAGCTTCAGTAACTTTTAAATCCCACTTCAAGCCTTACTGAGTTCTAACACTTCCTGACAGATTGGGGCAACCCTGTTATATACCCTCTGAAGAAATGGTAAATCTTTTTGCCCTTCATGATAGCTGCCAAGTGGAAGAAGCTGAATGCACATCTAGCCTCACGTTGGAAATCACCTTGCTTCAGGAACATGCTATTGCTCTCATTTGATATTAAATCTTTGCCAGAAACCAACAGTTTCAGATGAGCCAATTTTTTGAGATGGAAGAGCAAGAAAAAAGTCAAAGGTATTCCTCTTTTTTTTTCTTTTTTTTTTCTTTTTTTTTTTTTTAATCTTTTCCTTTTTTTCCCCTCGGTTGTTTTAATCTTGGCATTCTGTTCATGGAGCAATCTTTGTTGCCAACATGTCTGCTGCTTCTCCATCTCTCACCCTTCAGGTTTCTTAAAATAGCTAAGAACACAAAGTTTCTAAGCCTGAAAAACACACTTACTGGGAAAAAAGGGTATGCATAAAGTAAAAAAAATATATATTTATACTGTAAGCCCTGCAACCTGGCTTCCTGCCCACGTTTGGGCATCTGTGCTGTCTCTGGATACCTCAACTGACACATGCCAGATCCAAAGAGGAAGAAATAAAGGGCACTGCTGGTTCAGTGCTGAGCCCATGAACACAGTGCAGTATCTCTGAGAGGTGGGGTTTGCCACCATTAGCCTGCTCATCATCACAGGCCTCTGGAGGGTAGGGTTCAGTCTTTATTATCTGAAATTAAAACTTCTTTCATAATACATAGTGTCACTTCAAGCAGAATTCATTTATTCATTCTTTTCATTCTTTCACTGCAGAGTCTGGAGTATGTTTTCAGGTGAGTGCATCTTCAAGTGCAAATCCAGAGGAAGGCATACAGGGCATGGCAAAAGACAGAAGATGATAATTTAACACATCAGATAATTTAACACATTAGATGATAATTTAACACATCAAAAGTTCACGTATCTAGAGTTAGTACTGAATTCATGGAAATAGAAACAAAAGTTTTAGAAGGGAACATAGCAATTCCTGAGGTCTTGGCACAGAAATCAAATTCTCCTCTGACGAAGGGGATGGGTTTTAGAAGAAAAAATTCAAATTGGGAGAAAAAATGCTGGCACAGAAATGAAGAGGAAAGACAGAAGGAAAAATTCTTGATACATGTGATAAGCCTCAGAAAAGTATAGGGAGTTCAGAGGGTTGAAGCAGGAGTAACTTAATCCAGGATCCAAGATGTATGCTATTTAATTTCTCTGAACTACTTCTGTTTTCACCTTTTGAAACTTTCATGGGTTTGACAAAATATTTTATTTATGATCAACAGAGATAAATATATAGAGAGAAACAAAATGATGGAAGAGTATGACTAACCATCTTTGTTGCCCTAAAAGGCAGTCCTTAAGCCCCAACAGCAATTGCACTCTGTCAAAAAGATTTCTGGTAGTACTGCTTGCCCTTGGCCCATCCCTTACTACCTGGAAATACTTGGCTACCAAGGTTTTTTGCCTTCACAGGGTTTATGCCACAAAGAACTGTAAAAACACAAAGACTGTCAGCTCCAAAGATATTTTTATCCTCTCTGCAGGATTCAAGGATACGCAAAGAGAAGTTGGCAGATTTATGGTACTGAGTTAGGAGCTGGTTCTGCACCGGCTGAAGAGCTTGTTGAACTTGCACAATGCATAGGGTACAGGCTGGATGGGTTGTGCCATCTGCTTAGAAACAAAAAGCAAGGGAGAATTTCAACAGCTGTTTGTTGAGTCAGATACTCATCCCTGATTGTTTGTGCCACAGTAGCAGATTACTGCCAAAGAAATGCATCCCCTGTTGCTTAATACACCTGACCTGGATGTTATAAAGTTACACCTGCTGGAAACAAGCCTTATGATGTAGTGCTCATAAAATGCCAGTGATTCTACTGGAGAAATGTTCTGAAGTCAGCATGTTGAGTTCATCCTTGATTCTATGTAGCTAATAGTGATAAAGCAGGGGGCAGCAGGGATTTATCTCAGCTAATTCTGCAAGGTGATCAGGGCATGAGCATGATGCTTATGTTATATTCAGGTTTTCCCTGAGTATGCTCAGTTTTGTTGGGTATGACATGCTGCATGTGAGTCACTCATATTCTGCATGAGTCATATGCTGAAGTGTGAAAGCAATGCTGTATCTCTGCCGCTGTTACCCGCTGCTCAGCTGCTGCCATTCCACAGCTCCAGCCAACTGAGCTCACCTTCCCCGCTTCAGCCAGCTCTCATCAGCTGCCTGAGCCCTAGAAATGTGACCCAAGGAGTTGTCCAACATATAACTAATGCAAATGCCATATGTGTTTGGGATTGGTCTTTGAGTTAGGAGTCCGTGGGTTAGAACCTCCAAGAGTTCTTCTGAAAGGATTGTAAAGTATCCAGAAAACATGTTGACATCCATAAGATGTATTTTAAAAAGGGAAATAATTTATGTAGTCTTTTAAAGTGCACTTGTCTGTAGTACTAAGTAGATAAAATGTGTTTAAGACTGCAAGCCTACTGTATATTTGATGGATTTCTCAAAGATCAGGTGAACCAAGAATGCTTCACACCTTCAAAGTCTGAGAAATTCTGGTGCAGTCACACTGTGGAGGTCCAGCATTAGCCAAACATGGCACATCCATTGTGGACTACTGAAGTGGTTTTGGCTTTTTTTTTAATAGATAAAAAAATTGAGCTTCAGTTTATAGGTGAGTGTCAAGAAGCTGCAGAATTTGTTTTGGCTGCAGCCATCAAGCTGTTCCCTGCTGTGCATGTGGTCACCACATAGAGCCTCCTTTTATTTGTGACATAAAAATTTTGTTCCAGTTAGGTGGTAATGAATACCTCTGGATTAAAGCTGCTTAATAATGGATTTAAAGAAGGGTACAGTTATATTACATCTGTCATTTGTAAGTGTCCAGTGATTCTCCAACACGGTGTGTTTCATGGAGCTGAAAGAAATTATTTGCCTAAAAAAATATTAGTGCTGATTCTGCCTGCAGAACCCCTTAATTCCTGTTACACATGTCAGCATATTATGACTGTGAGCTGTCAAATTCTAATGATAAAAATTTCATTTTTCTGTCTTTTCATGCTGTGTTTGAGAACTATAGGTTGGAAATAATTCCCTAGCTAAATTCTTCAAATGGTAAACTCAACTGTTTTTGTTCTCTCTCGCTTTGTCTCTGTTACTTTCTAAATTTGTGTTTACATTAGTGACTTTCTCTTTTTTTTTATGTTTCTCTAAGAGAAAAAAAATTGATTTTCTTCCCAGAACCACTATCCATTTTAAAGAACATAATCTTAGTTGACAGCACACAGATTTGATGCAAAAATATTTTTTTATCCACTGATTTGATCAAAACATGGATTATTTAAAAGAAGAAGAAGGAAGAGGCAAGGTTAGGAGGAAACAAAAAAAACTCTTACCATTTTATGTGGTTAAATAACCTTGACACTGGAAAATATTTTTGCCATCCTCCTTGAAACAGGAATTTGTTGACACAATGTTCAATAATAGAGATACAGGACTAATGCTAACATGCTTCAAATACTGCACCAAATAGCATCTATTGATCCACCTGTTATTATGCTTGTTACTGAAATGCTGTATGTAAAGCAAAGGAAACCAGTTTCCAATTTAAGTCATTAATAGATTGGTTTTGAAATTTATGTTATACATGTCCAACAAATCAAGAATAAAAGCATGTGAAAGGCTGTGTAGTCCGTATTGAATTACTCATTTTTTCCACAGTAAAAGCCTTTAGCTAGAGATTGACCAAAGAATTTTAAATATCTCATTATATATATGTCATTGTTCAAAGTGTCCCTAAATGGGATTAAACAATACTCACTCAAGAGTTTCCTGCAATGCCTATTCCCCTCCTCTTGCCCCCCTTCCTCTCCTCACCTTGACTTAAATTAAGGCTAATGATATGTTTTCAGTGTAAGGTAAAAGAAGGATTTTCCTTGAATGACTTTCCAACATTTTCAAATCTAATTCATTATAAGTACTTCTATCAAATGATTACTTATTTCATCTCGTTGTCTTAGAGGATTTAACTCTAAAACACACATGTTTGATATGGATTTAATGACCGTGTTATAAACTGAAGCCAGCTGAAGCAGTATTCACCTAAAAAATTTCTGTTTGTGCTCAGATTAAAAATAATGCTGGGACAATTTTTCAAAGAATAATAGGTTTTTTTCCTAACTGCTGTTTTTCTCCCTGTGTGTACTAGCTTGTCTTGGTTGTTGATTCTTTAATAAAAGGTAGGAGACAGCCTCATGGGCTTCAGAGGAGAAGGAGGAAAGGGCAAAAAAGGAGCAGAGGAGAGAGAATATTTTTGCATAAAAGTCTACTTTGGTCTACCAACTCAATGACACCACACATTTTTAAACAAAAGACCTATTTCAAAAAACATTCCCCTTTTGTAATCCGATGTTAAAAATATTTCCATACCCATAGGCATAGTAACACTAAATATCTTTATAAGGAGGGAAGAAGCAAATAGTTTTGGTTTCTCACCAAAAAAAAAAAAAAAAAAAAAGTTGAGATAATTAAGGTAGCGAACATATTGCACTGCTATATTGGTTCAGTCACCTGATCTGTCTCTTCGATCACTATTTGCACGATATACATGGTTTTGACGGGCTTGTGATAGACTGCTGTCTGAAATTCTTTAATCTGGGTCTCCTGTTTGGCAGTGCAGCAGACTTTGCTATTTTGGGTTTTTGAAACGGAGCCATGCTCTGGGAGGATAAGAGATAGCTGTGACTCTGTACTGACTCATCAGTATGAAGGGAAGCCAGGTAAACTCAAACCCCACAGTGGTCCTGTTTGTGCTGCTGCTTGTGCAGATGTGCAGCAGAAGCCATCCCACTGAAATCTGTGCTGCTACACCTTTGTGCACACCTGGTATACCTGAGAATCAGGCCCAAATAGTTCTAGGTTAAGAATACAATAAGAATAAAATAAGCATTTGAGCCTGTTTGTTTCAGGAGGTGAAACTGCTCTAGTTCCCCTTTGAGGACAGGCTTGCATCAAGGAGTGGCTTTGGCACAGGAGAGTAGATGCTGCTGAGCCTGTCTTTGGCCTGAGTAGAAAGAGAGAAATTTATTAGCCACTTACACATAGCTCAACTCTTTCTGCTCCCAGATTATAAAAGATAGCAACAAAGACTGAGTTATTAAATAAAACTTAAAAAAAAACAAATGCAAACAACAAATTTTCTGATTTTGTATGAGGAACAAGGAAGTGAAGAACAGTTCAAACACAAAATACAGAAGCCCAATTAATCAATTTATAAATCTGTATTTTACTGTAATTGCTTGCATTTTGACTTTAAATCATGTTGAATGTGAATTTTGTCTTAGTGACCCTGGGATGTATGTAACTCTCCAGAGCTCAGTCAGGACTGAGGAATGAAAGTGAAAACGTGGGAGAACTCAAGGCAGAATGGCCTTGACCCCTTGGCCTTTTTAGCTGGTTTTGTAGATATTTCCTCAAAGTTTTTTTTTTGTTTGTTTGTTTTTTTTGCTTTTTTTTTTTTTTTTTGTGGCTTAAGAAAGAAAATTGAGTAGCTGGCTTTTTATGCATGGGTTTGAAGAGTTGTGTTGCTGAAGGCAGGTAGCATTTAGGAGGTGGGAGCTGCCATTTCCTGGTTGCTTTCATTTGCAGCAACTTATCAGGTCTTTCCTCTGTACTGCAGGTGTTTTTTCATCCAGAGCATTACAAGAGTGTTTTAAAATCCTGACTTAGCAAGGATTTATTTTTAGGAGATGAAGAATGAATCTGCAGCTAAAAGGGCAAATGGAGTCTGCAAAGTTTATTTGAACATGCTATCAACAAGGAAGATCTCTAAAGCAGTCTGAAAATTAACTAAACACTGTTTTACTTTCTTTGGTTTGAGTCTGTTGTGGTTATCTCCTGCTTGTGTGCACAAGGTATATAAAGGGCTTCACTTCTTTCAAAAGGCAGGGTTCAACTGAAATCCTCAGGGCAGATCCTTTTCTTCAATACTTACACTAGATTTGTCTCTGAAGTTTAGCTCATGGTGCAGCAACTTGAACACAGTTTTGATGGCAAAATCCATTTAAGACATTCCCCATTCCTGCTCAGTAGCTTGTTATATTCTGTATTAAACAAGACCAATTGTGATGCTGTCCTCCACAGTGACTCTTTGGCATAGCCTGGCTTTAATCCATGTCTGCCACCAAAGAAGAGATCATATTGTCAAGGCCTGCTCCTTGCTCACATCAGAGAAGCCTGAAAGCAATCAAGGCTTCCCTCCCCTCTTAAACTGAAATCAGAAAATTTGATGCAGAATTTTTTTTAGTTGTTATCAAACAGGACTGAAAGATTTTCAGAGGCTGTTCCTATAAAACAGGGTTACTCAATACTCTTACTTCTTTAGACTACATGGATTTCCCTTGCAAGTTAGGAAGGAAGGTGTAGATCCCAAACTAGATTACACAGATTGTTACCAAAACAATAACAATGGGAAAGAAAAAACACATGCAGCTTTTGTACTGCATATCCCCCAAACCAACTGTGAATAAAATTGACGATTTTCTCTTGTTGGAGACATGATTTGCCAACAGTGAATGTGTAGGACAACTGCCTTGTGTTTCTGAAAGTGCCTGCAAAAATGGAGATATTCACAGAGTTTGCAATGAATGTTTCTCAAAATTTGCATGAAAGTGTGTAATTTGCCTCTTGCTAATAGTTATTTTCCTTCTTAAAATACTTCAGTCAGAGTAACAGCAATGATAGTATGACGTGGGTTAGCTTTACAAATTTGTTTACATTTAGTATTTACATTGCAGTCAAGCATAGCAGCTCTCCTCAGGGACTCATCTCTCTTCACTGCCAGTGCAAACTGCTGAGTGCTCTGGTTCTTACAGCACAGCTCTCTGATGTATGGGAGCCCAGATGACCAGGTCTGGGGCTCCTTACCTCAAAGACTTTATAGGAGCTGGTCCTCAAAGGCTGCAGTGCAGCAAAGATTTACATGTGTTCTGAACTGCCCATCTGAATTGAGTTAATCTCTGCAGGATTAAGATCCTAAAATTTAAATGGCAAACTCATGCAGCATGACCAGCCAGTAATCTATATAACCAGTCTGTAGGTAAACAACCTACAGGCTGAAAGCTTTCTTCTGGCTTATGAATGAAGAGAAGAGAGAAGATTTGCTGCACTTAACACGGAATGATCCACTAATCATAGACAAAATGGGGGCAAGAGAGGACAGGATGATGATGAGGGCGAGGAGAAACAAATCCTTAGTATATAGTTTCATTTGCTCCAATATTTCTTTGTTGTCAGGATGTAATTCAACTGCATGACATTCAAAGATGTTGAGAGGATGTGCTACAGAGGAAAATGCACACGTATGAGCTCTGAGGGAAGTACACAAATCTGTGAAGAAACCATAGCCCTAATGCAAAATTTATAGGACCTTATTTCCAAGTGGGCAATAATGCACAAATTCACCAGAACCAAAGACGAGTTAAAGGAAGATGTCATGCAGGAGCAAACTGCAGAAAACCCATCAGCTGCTACCCCACTTGACAGACCCAGAGGCAGCTCCAGAGCCATTAACACAACTGCCTAGGGAGTTTGACAAGGAAAAAGATTCTGACACTGGAATAATATCTGCCAGCACTTGGCATCTGTGTCCTGTGATGGCCAACCATCCTACATGGGTACTGACTACACTGCTGGAAAAAGTAGGAAAAGGAGAGCAGTAGCAAAGAATTATAATTTCTCATATGAACTCATAATATACACAGAAATTTAGAAATGGGAGCTGGAAGGGCAAACCATTTTGCCTATGTATATTTGCAATTTTTATTCACACAAAAAGAAGGTATCCAAAATATGTATTTGTAAAATATTCTGAGAACATTTGATTTTATAGGCATGGCACAATGAATGACAATAAACATTGAAACAGTATTTTTGCAGGTCCCAGGCTTCCCAAAGCTGACCCTGGGCTAGCACTAGTTGCTGATTTCTAGGGTGAAAATTATTCCTATTTAGCCCAAGTGCTTGGTTTTCTTACACATTTTTTCCTGTTTGCAACCAAACCAACAATCTGGAGATCAGAAAAAAATGAAGTAATAAGTAGGAAATCTGGCATTTCCTTTGCAAACATCACTGGTATACACTGGCTATTTGAAACCTTGGTCCAGCACTTAGTTCCAAGGGCAAATCTTCTCTGAACAGTTTTTCTACTGCTAGCAGATCTAGCCCCATGAACTCACTGAGGGCAGCACCCATGGTTTCAGTGCCCAATAACAGACTGGTCTGGCAGGTCCAGCCCCTACAGACATTCCACTGAGCGTGTACCTTCATAACCTTGTTGCCCTGCTTGTGAAAAATGGAAAAATGCCTGCAAATACCCTTTGAGCCAGTCTGCAGCTTTTATCTGAACTCACATACGAGTGCCTTGCACAGCAGCGTTTGTCCAGCTCTCACTGACCCAGCAGGGCACAGCCTGAAGGAAGGGAATGTGCAGTACCCATCCTGCTTCCACAGCGTCCTCTTTGCACCTCACGTGTTGAAAACAGCCCCCACCTCTGCTCCCAACCATTTGTTTTATTTGTTGCTCTGTGACACTGGCAGAGCCCCCTGCTCATCATGGCTGCAATCATGGCTAGGCTGAACCCCAGCACTGGAAGGAAGAGTCCCACCCTGGAGAATAGAAGGCTATAGCCTCTAGCATCTTGTTCCAGTCCACTGGCATCTTAACTAGACAGCGTGAGGTTTAGCATAAAATCCATATTCCTAGCCTTGTGGAGAAGCAAGGCAGGTTCTGTTTTTCTTTTTCCTTTTATTGCAAACATCAAGCAGCCCAACACAAAGTTCAGGAGACAAAAGACTGTATTTCTGTCAGCTTTTTGTCTCTGTGTTACCTGTACCCTGCAAAGGGTGTGGTTCACTCTGTAACAGCAAGAGGTAGTGAGAGAATAACTGTATACTGAGAATAAGCTGAATAATTTATTATTTAAATGAGATTTTGTGAGGTAAAACGATGAATCCAGTACAGCCCCCTTCTGAGTTTTAGGCATTGTTTCTTCGAAGGCATAAATTTGCTTTGCAAAGGTTTCTTGCTCTACTGTAGATGGTATTCCTACTTATGCTACATGGTGACAAAACCTAAAGAGGGAGTCAGATGTGTGCTCTACAGTACTTGAGAATTTAAGTTAAATCTGTAATTTTCCCCCCTGCATTTCCTCAGAGAAATTAGCTATTCTATTCACTGCATAAATTTTCAGGTTTTGCTAGCACGACACTCAGGGTGTTGAATTTTTTATGACAAAAATGCTGTAATAATTGTTGAACAGATGTAAGTGTTGGAGAGTGGGCTCTGGCAGACCTCATGAAACCTCTATTAGCAATTTAACCCTGTCGTTACTTGAGTGAAATGGAAGTGGAAAAGGACAGAGTTTTGAACAGTTTCATTCAAACAAGCACAAGGGGCTCCCAGGTGGGGGGTAAATGACCTTTAATTAGATGCATTCCTAATGAAAGTAGGGATTTAAAACAAATCTGAATGAGCACTAACTCTATAAAACAGCACTATTAGGACTTTCTGTTGTGATGTGTGGAGCTAAGAACAATTCTGGATACAGATATCCCAGTCCAGTGATCTGTACTGTCTGAAATATTCATAGGACCCAATCCTCCAGTTTTAGGTCAGTCTCTGTAATACACCTCTCCTTCAATGCAGCTGAGTAAGCAAATGATGACAAGACAAAAAGTTCATGTCCAAGAAACCAGAGGTGTTTTAGATTTTCCACACCTGCCATATTAAATAAATGGCTTTCAAAGCCTCCAATGCTTCAGGAATGGAACTAAAAGAAAATGGCAATACCCAAGGGAACTGCCTCTACATGTAGGTGATGTGAAAAGGAGGTGTTTTCTGTAGCTTTGTACCTGAAACAGAGATTTTGTGTATTTGTAGAGTACACAGACATTAGACATGTGCAGATAAACAGTCACATAAAAAAAAACTCATACACATAAAGATACCCATCCTAAAAATATGCCTGCATTTGAAACTGGTACATATAGAAGTATTACCTTGAAATAGCAACCAATGTTTGATGGAAGACAGTAGTTAGTAAATAATTGCTCAAGGAGTCCTAAGACCATGTTTTCTGTGTGGTTGGTGGGGAGAGCCATACATAACTACAACTGCACTGCACAAGGGCAGTGTAGAAGTATAGGATTGTTTTGAGGTACTTTGATACCTAGATATATTCTGATTTTTTTCAAATGGGTGAAAAGATTTGCTATGGTGAGTCTCACTTAGCTATTGTAATTTCAGTTAGTAAAGGGGCTTAGGGAAAGAAATAATATGTTTGAGTGTAGAACAGAAGTAAAGATGCAGAAGCCTATCTGTAGTGATGCTGTCTATCACATAAATTAAGTTATTTTTCTCAGTTTTGGCTTGGTGTACAAGAGGCCAAAACTTGTTTGGGGTTTCTTTCTGTGTTAATATAGGTAAAATCTATGTTTGTGCTTGCTCCATCTGCTTTTGTTTTACATGCCCCTGTGGTGCTTAGTGAGGCATGGGGAACTTTAGTGCAATGGCTCAGAAGTTTTGTGTTTAAAACCAGGCAAATTCCAGCTCTAATTTATGACACACACAATAGAATGTATCTATATTATAAGTTATTAAAAAATCATTAAAAATATGTAATTTTTTTCCAAATCTGTGTACGTATGAAATGTGCTACCTGAACTTAGCTGGGATGACAATATTTTCAAAGGCTGGAAAGATGTTTGAACACTTGACTATTTCTGTATATACATTTATCCAACCAGCTATGTTAGTGACTATAAACAGAGGTATTTCCAGTGTATCTACATATTCAAGAACATATTCAAACATTCCTAAATGGACTGCTTCAGAAATATGTTTTCACAGTCCTTCCCTCTAGCTTACTTGCAAATTGGCTTTTTTTCTGCTTCTCTTTGTTGTTCTTTCATATGCTGTGCTCTCAGAACCTTGTAAGTGAAACAATCTTATGTAGGAAGTGATGCCCAGTAGAAGTGCAGCAGAAAATAAGATAATAGTCTTGAGAAAATGTCACTTATGGATTTGATTATTATTTAAACTTGTCTGCTGCCTATTACCTATATAGATGTAGCAACTCAAAGAATTTGTTTTGAATTATTTATTCTTATCCGTAGAACACGGTATTTATAGTTACATCTTCATTTCAGATTTCATTAAAGAACCTCTGTACTTTGCAAGGTGCTCAAAGTCTAAATGGAAGCTGTCTGTAGAGTGTCACTCTGTAAATCTGATGTGATGATGTCATAATTAATGAAAGAACACATGTAAAATTTGCTCCACCATTGAGTTCTCATCCCTCGGAAAAAATCCCAACCCCAAACGTGACTTCTGACATTGCAAGATATCTTGTGGCTTTTGCAAATTTGGATGCTCATATCTTCTCAGAAAGTACTTGTTTTTTTTATCAAGCTTTGAGAGAATGTTATCTTACCCAGGTTTTGCACATATTACAACTATTTACATTATTTGTTTGAATGGGAAGAATATTTGAGAAAGCATGAGATAGATAAAGCTGAAAAGAAGTGGGATACTGAAGAATGGACTTGCAAGTTTGAAGTAAAAAAAACCACTGTCACTTGCATACAGATTCCAACCATGTAAAAAAGAGATGTATTTGGTAGTGATCCTGACAGCAGAGAGTACTGCCCTTTACAAGCCTCTATATAAGGTTTTTATTACTTAGTGTTGCACTAGAAGAGATAGAAGGAATTAACTTTACAGATATATTTTAATAAATTTTGTTGTGAATAGTCAAACATAAACAATGTATATTGATAAGAAAGAGCTAAAAATATAAAATCCATCTGATATTTATTACCTGTATATTAAGGTCACCCTAAAATCGCAGTTGGAAACTGAAAAACTGGAGGAAAGCTAGTGATTAAATATACTTGCCACTGTGGCAAAGGCTGTATAAAGGGCTGTATAAAGATACTAGAGAACAGATGTTGTATGAGATTCTGATACAAACAGATGAAGAATGACTTAGTTTTACTCAAAACAACAGTGTCACACAGGTGCAAACCCAAAACTCTACCCCACACTTCCTAAAGAGGCTTCCAGGTAACTTCTGTTCCCTAAAGTACAGTACTGCACTTGGACACCTGGATGCAAAGCAGATTGTTTAGGGTGGGCTGGCACTCTAGAAATGAATCTTTAGTTAACAGCAGTGGGAAGTGCTGGGCAACATGATCTCTGTAAGAAAAGGTGTGCTTCGAGAATAAGGATGTATTAAAAGCTGATGCAGATTTTCACTACTGAGACTTCAGGTTTGAGTCTTGTTAAGCAGCCAAGAGAACTGCAGCTATGGATTCACCATAACAAACTCTCAGTAGCAAAATGCAATATCTTATGTGCTCATAAGCTGGATGCCATAGTGAAGCAGCCCCTTTCCTTTTTTGAAAAGCTTGTATGCCCCTTGCTTCAGGACTGAGGGAAAGGAAATATAGCATATTATGTTCCTGAGACCAGGTCATTATAGAACTGTAGATTAGAAACTGTAAAAATAGGAGTCCTAAGGAAATGGCACTTAAGTTAATGAAAATTAGAAGGCTCTTGTCATAAGTCAGAGAATTAATTTACAGAAAATGTTCAAACTTCATTTTAATCATGTCATCTGCTTATAAAGGTTGACTGAGTGGTTAACATAGAAAAAGAATATATTCCCAGAATTTCAGCTGCAATTCAGTCCAGCCTAACTGGAAACTGATCCGCATTTTGAAAGTAGTCACTGATTTTCAGTGTTTGTCTTTGACCTACAGGAACCAAATCAAAGTGGGATTCCTACACGTAAAAATCAAGGAGGGTAAAATAAAAGGACTTCAAAACAAAGCCCAGGCCTCAAAGAATATTTTCAGAGAGCCCAGATACCGGAATGAAGCATGACATGGGAAAAATCCCAAGATAAACCCTTTTGTTTGAGACTTTTGGTTCAGTACTCAGGTACAAGCTTGATTGTCAAACACAGCATTTGCATTGCTGTTTGCACTGTTATGGTCAAAGAAAATAACATATAATTAAAACTCATTGATTTTTAGTTTGGAATTTTAGGTTTTACCAATTTCTTACTCTCACTTCTAGCAAGCTTACCATCTCTTTCATTTGCCAAGTTAGAAGGCTTGGTTGGTGATCTTGAACTTTGCTGGCACTGCTTCTCATCAGTCATGCCCTGACTTTTTCCCTAGGCAAAATGCTTCAGTTGATCTGGGCTCAAGGGCAAAAAAGGGCTAATTTTTCTTCAGTGTTGTGAATCATGCCTTGCCTAAGCTCGGTGTAAAGCTGGGGTCATTTGTACCATGTGTAAAGCTCTCTTTATGCCGTTGGAGCGTGTCTGCATTAGAAGTTTACATTGCTGTAGTTACAACACAGTAACTCCATTGGTGCAGGAGTTGGTGCAATTAACACAGGGGCACAACGGCCCTGCTGCCATTACTTGTAATGAAGACTAAAGATGGAGCTTTCAAAAGTGCTGGAGTGACTTATAAACGTGACTTTCGTTGTACAGCAGGTCAGGGATTCATTAATCACTCTTAAACCATGTCTACACAAGATTTTATCCCCACCAGCCAGTGCCCTGTAGTCGTAGTATCCATTGTACCAAAGTATTGTACACTACAATTGTATACTACAATTTCATGTAAGACACTCTATCACAACTTATTTTTATGGCACTTATCTGAATAACACATGCATCCATATTGCAGCAGTTGCACCTCTTGAACTGAAATAGTGCAACCCTTCGTATGAAGAAGCACTCCAGGATTTTGATAATCCCACACCTTAACACTGTTGTTCCTCTGGCCACACAGGTTTAGATCTAATCACATTTTGTTAGTGTTTTTTCAGAGGCAAGAGATAAGAAACTATAAACAACTGGTATTTCAAAGATGATCTGAAATCACATGGCATATTGGTTTCCTCTACAGACTAGTGTGCAGTTGGCCAGCTCTGTCCTCATCAGCAAATGTCGTTTGAGTTACAGGGAATCCATATCCAGTTTCAAAGAAAGGGAGAGTTTTTGCAAGAAGATAATTTTATTTCTACATGTTATTCTATTTCTGCTAACAGTGCTAGAAAAGCAAGATTATGGGGGCTGTGTGTTTAATACAAAAAAGTAGATTTGCTGATATAACTGTCATTTGCACTGTTTATATTTAAATGTCCTTAAAAAAAAAAAAACACATCAAAATTTACAGATAGTAAGAGTGTGCAAATCAGAACACTCATCTTCTTTTTATAGACTAAAATCAAATTATTCCTCACATTTTTCTCAGTTACAGAATATTAGATTGCAGTGTCTGGAAGCTACTTGTTTTCTTGAGGAAGGTATATTCCCTAACTAAAATTGAATATTACATCAAGACTTTTTGATTTTTTTTTTTAATTCTCAGCAATTATTTTTTGTCCTAGTGTATTAACATTGTACCATTCCTAAACCTACCCATGGCAGCAGAGAGTAGCTCATTTCCCAATCAGATTCTTAATTAATTACCTTGTAGCCTGCTATCTTTAAAATACAGGTCGAAAAATGGTATGTTAACCTTTTAATTTTTTTTAACCTAATAAAATAACCAACTTGTGTTGTGACCTGTAATTCTGAATCTGATTGAGTTTTCAATATACTGTAATTCACAGATTTTCTCCCCTCTAGCACTAGGTTTGTATCTGTCACATGGTTTTCAGTGTTCCTAATGAGCTGTTAACAAGCTGTCAATTACTTATGCAAATGAGGCGAGCAGAAATGGAAGGGTTGCTATACCTAGAGTTAAAGTGTGCTACCTCAGATTGTTACGAAATAAATCATTTCAGTTTTAATAGCTGTCTGTGCCCATGCGGCTTGTGTCATGTAGGCACTTTTTCATTATATTATTTACCCAGCAATAAAATGCTGCAGGGGACTTTGGGGTGATTAAAAATTTGAGGGGGGAGGGGAAGTCAGTCAAGTGACTTCATTCTTTGCTGCTTTGCACCTTCTGCTCTTCTTGGGTCGGGGCTATGAGGCTACAAGCTGTCAGGTGCCCTTAGCCCTGTGGAAATAAATGACAATTCAGGACTTTAAGTCTGATCCTGGCAGATTATCTAATGAAGGGCCTTGCCAAGGTATGTAATGGAGCCTCACGAATATATAAATAGTGGAACTAGGAGCTGAAATCTTGAATTTTGGAGAAAAAGGCACAATTTCTGTATGTATTCTCATCCTCCTAAGAGCTTTCTACACAAAGTTCAGACAGAAGAAATTTTTGACTTTTACTTGTGCAATTTGTAAAGGAATTCTTTCCCCCTAGCTAAAGTCAATGAAATTTTGCCTTCAAATTCTCTTTCCCTTTGCTTTAGCTTTCAATTGATACACACTGTAAAACATTTTGTGATATTTTGTATAAAGAATGTTATATAAAATGAAATTGCATTGTATTTATGACCAGCCCTATAATAACAGTCTATAAGTGTTTCCATTATAAGGCCCTATTGCTGAGGGCTTTAAAAGTCACCCATAAAAATTCACTCAGGGTTGCAGCATGGTCTACAAGTGATAAACAAATCCTTTTCCCTATTTTTGAGTTAGAATATGTGAAATCAAGACTGGAAGTTAAAAGAATGAAAGGTTTCCTCTCCTTTAGGTATGTATGTATGTATGTATATATATGTATACATTTTAAAAGATGGGTCAGAAGCATTTTTTCCATTATTTAACAAAATGTTATCAAAAAACTCTAGGAAAGTGAATGGATCCCATTGTTTTGCTCCAGCCCATATCTAATCAATTTGTGCCAGAAAATCTGCTGGCAGGATCAGGCTCAGACTCCTGAATTGGCACTACTTTCACCAGGGTAGGGACAACTCACGAGTGGGAGCCTTGTAGCCAGTTCATACCCAAGAGCAGAAGGTGCAAACCACAAATAAAGTAGCCTGTGTGAATTCCCCTCCCCCTTTCAATTTTTTAATCACCCCAAAGTCCCCTGCAGCATTTTATTCCTGGGTAAATTCGCACATTGAGCTAACTCAGCTGAAAGGTCATTGGCATAGGCACTTTTCTTCTGTCCTTATGTCCATTATGTTTAAGGTTCAGGGGCTTGAATTTGTGCACACTGAAGCCAGGAAACCTGGTGTGCAGCAGAAAGAAGCGTTCTGGTAGGAAGCCAGAAGGAGAAGAATTTGAGAGATAAAATGGCATGAAATCCAGTAAATAGAAGTGAATTAAATAAAAATCAAGAATGCCTTTTCACATGGGAGAAACCCCAAAGAAACAGTCTGTGAGAGAATTAGTAGGCGAAGTCTTCCACTGATCAATCCCGATGAAAGTTTTCTGGTCAAAATGTCAGTGGTAACTTTATTTTCAGCTGGTATGTACAATAATCCTTTTGTTCCATCTGCAAACACTAGGGGGTAAATTTTTAGCGTGATGCTGAGGGATTTAGCTGTAGGACTCCCATTAACGATAATGGGAATCATGTAGCTTGAGCACTCTGCATCGTGCTGAATATTTACCCCTCAGTTCAGAGCACTCTCTCGTTGAATTTTTAATTATATTTACAGATAAATTCCATAACCAAATATCATCAGCTCTCAAGCAGATTGTTTTATTAAAAGGTGCAGATTTCCAACTTCATTTCGAGCTGCAACCTACAGTGATTGGTTTAGCAGCTGCGTAATTTTTTAAAGTGTCTATTTAATAATTCCTGATTTGCCAGCTTCAGAACATTTGGGAGAAAATAAATATTAGAAAGCATACCACCCTGCATACATGTACCAGAGAAATGCAAAATGTGAATATTCTACCTTGTACTGAGCTTTCAAAACGTGTATCATAATGCAGCAAGCACTTTCTGCGAAATATTGCTTCTGCATAAATCTGTGGTTAAAATCAGCAGTAGTATACAAACTCTTAGCACTAATATGACATATGTGGTATAGCTTTATTTGCATTTGTGAAGGTAAACAATAGGAGTCAGAAAAAGTTAGGAGATTTGCCCAAGGCCAAAGGGTGCATGTAAGAGAGGATATTAGAATTCAAAAGTCCCTTGCTTCTATACTTACATCAAAATCTAACACCAGTCTAAACAGGTATAGAGGAGGTGGTGTACCCATGCTGATCTTCTTACCACCTCTCTGAGAAATGCTTCCACTTGCTTTTGCAGCTTGGGATTCCTGAAGTAGCCACATCCAGCTCTGTTGTGACCCCACTGAAATGTCCTGTGAAGTAACAATATTTCTGCTAGTTTATTTCATCATTGTCTAGCAGTAGTTAGAGATACTACTCTTTGTTTTAAGGTATGGGTGAGATTAATCTCTTTTCAGATATTTTCCAAAGGAAATTTAGTTAGTGATGGAGGGCTGAGGTGTTGCTGTTTTTCTGGTGCAGCTATTTCAGGGTCCCCATGCCTTCAGCTGCTGTCAGCTGAGGTGTTAGGAATAAAAGCACAAATTGTAGCATCATTTTAGTGCCACTCATGACTGATACATGTCACTTTGGCTTGTACCAGAGGACTAGGCTGACACACAGCAATCCTGAGATCAAAAAAGCACTAAGACATTTTGACTGAGCCTTGTTGTCCACTCCAGTTTCTCTCCACACAATATTTACGTGTTCTCAGCTGAAACAGATTTTTAAAGTGTGTGACCATAAAAGCTTGCCTGCATAAGAGGCTGCCTTTGAAGATGTTTTTGTAACTCTTTAAATGGACCCAAGAAATCCATAAACTGAAAATTTCTGCATCAATCAATGCACAGGAACTGTCCTGATGTGAAAGTGCATGCTTTGACTCCTTGGGGAGTGTGGTGATTTCTGCTAAGGTAATACCTGCAGTGTAAGTATAAGGTAATACCAGTCAGTTTGAGAACTGACTTGAGAGCACAGACCCTCCTGGGGTATGTTCATACTTAATCCTTTCAATTCACTGTACAACCACCAAACTTCAGATAAAAAACACATGGTGCTTCCTTATCCTTTCCAGTAACCTGCCAGTGAGGAAGCAGAGCTGCAGTGCCTCTGTGTGCTCCTAGAGGTCAAGTTCCTGCCAGAGTGGGACTGGTGGAGTGTTCACTTGACTTTGGTAGGACAAATGTGAATACCCATCTCCATTCATGGCAGCACTCTAGAATCAGGATTGATTCCCTCTCAAAGTCAGTGGAAATCCCTATTATGGTTGATAGCCCAAGATAAAACTCAAATATCCTCTGGGGGAAAAAAAAAAAAAGAATAGTGATGAGTCCCTCTTCCCACTGCTAGTGATTGACAGGGCAAGAAAATAGCAGAACATCCACATTTTTTTTCCAGGAAAACTTATTTTTTGTATGCTAATCTTACATCTGAATATATACCCTAATTGTAGTATTCATATCTCTGCCCTTGGTAATCATCAGCCCATCCCTAATGTTTCTTTTGTTCAGAAAAGGTAAACTCTTCTCATTTTTCAGTAGCAGATTATACAAAAGGAACTTTATGGTATATATTACACTCACAAAGCAGTTTTCTCCATCTTGCAATCACTTAAAAAAAAAAAGAACTTTCTTATCTCATCTTCCTTCCTGCATGAATGTCTGAGATAATCAATGAAGTTCCTGTGTAGAGAATAAATTGAGCTCGAATGGCTCCTCTTAAACTGTACAATCAAAGAAAGAGGAGGTTTTTGCTGATGATTTTGATATTCAGTTTAACTTTCTTCACAAGGCTGTCAGCTTAGTGAAAGTGAGGTCAATCTGACCACACTCTTCCTAAAGGATCCTCTTCTGAGCCATCTACTTGAGTATACATCTCCTGGCAAATCAATGGCAGAATCGAGAGGCATGTACTTTTCCCAGAAACCTGGGGGCTGATTGTCCTTTGCTGTGCATCTTATGTAGTAATTAGGTGAGTTCAGCGTGGGTGTGAGACAGTGCCTGATAGCAATAGTGCTGTTTAGCACATCCCAGTGATATAAATGCTTGCCTGAAGATGCAGGACAATAGAGAAGCAGATATGAGTCCAACAACATGGCAAAAATTCAGATCATGGCAAGTACAGGGGAATTGTCACTCATTGCACTCACATGCACATATATACATACAGAAATCATTTCAGTGAAAGAGTGGTAAATGAGTGACAATTTTAAATAAAGTTTCTGAAGTTGTGGAGTCAGAAATCTGAGTTTTTTACAGGACAAGTGTTGGGAAGCAAGCACTAACCAATTTATAGGAACTTACAGAGACCAAGAATCCTAACCTTCCCTCTTTCAGTGTAATTTTGCATTTCTTGACCATCACAATTGTTGAAAGCTCTGGAACAGGGGCTGTTAGTCTCCTGTGAATTTAGCATAGTGGGACTGCTGCACAACAGCAATACACTTAAATATAATGCATGGGACTGGGAGTCCCCCCAGATGTTCTTTTGCTAAGTTATCGAAATCCAGACAATTTTCTCAGGAGTGAGCAACAGTGGTTTGAATCAGTTCAAATTTGTCTCTAGGGTTACTGCCCTCAGACATTTCCCATCATGGGCCTTTCCTGCTCAGGATGAGAAGGGAGCTGTAGAGAAGGAAGAAAACCCAACAGCTGGAGCGCTGGAAAACTCATCAGCTTTAGAGTGTTTCTTAAAATTCTCACCTAGTGTTGCTGAATCTGTGCCTTGCACTCAGGCTTTGTTGGTGAATCAGATTCTTCTGTTCATGGGCAAACCCTTGGCCCTGATCCTCCCCCTTTCCTCCCACAAGTTCTCTTCTGAGCTTGTCTGCATCCTGACATGAAGTGAAGCGATGTGTATGAGAATAAGGATATTACATCCTGGTAATATCCATTATGTTGCTCTCTATTAGCTCTCAATTCTTGGGAGTGCATTACTGCATTATTTCTTTTGTGCCAATGCTATTCCATCAAGGCCAATGCTGGTTTACTCACTTGTATCAATGATTCCTTCTAAGGCAGCCTAAACAATATACTGTAATATATATAATATTATGTGATTTTTAAATCAGCCTTGCAAATATATTCTAAAAATTTTGCAGCTTTTCAGTCAAATCCTATTGTCCATCATTCCTAATGATGATTACTAGTTAGCAGAAAACAAAGAAGTGACTTTTATACGTATAAAAAAGATCAACTAAGTGAACATAATTCTTAAGAAGCTTAGGAATGAGAATTTTGCTTTGACCCATACTGTAGAAAGCTTTTCTCTTGTTTTGTAAAAGGAGAAACAAAATACATTACATAATTTTGGAATTGCAAATGTTACAATACAAAAATGTTAGAGTTACATGTGAATTGAAAAACACATTTCCACTTGCTCTAAATTATATTGCATTCAAACTTTTTTTATCTGAACAAATGAAGTTTATTCCTTCAGTTTTAAGAGCATTTAAACAATGCTACTTTTCTGCTTCATGAATGCAATTTAAAACAGCTAAAATCACATTTCTGTTTTAGAAATGCTACAACATTTTAAAATAATGTTGATATTTAGGATTTAAAAGCTCTATTAAAAAGAAAAAGAAAAAAGTTTTCTCTTCACACTTATGTTCTTCCCAGGAAAAGCTGTCATTGAGGCAGTGCTCTTGAAATTTCCTTGTATCCCATACTAGCAGTGAAAAATGCTCATAAACAGTTGTTTTTCATAGCAATATGTGTTTTTGAGTCAAACTTTTTGAATGGTGAGTGATACTCATTAATCTAAAAAGTCTAAAAGGCCATACTCAGGGCACAGCCTGGTGCATTCGGTTTGTGCAGCCAATCTGTCACTCAGAAGCAGAGAGGGCAAGGCTGTTTTGTTACCCAGCACAACCTGGAGAGGGTGGAGCACTCTCAGTCTGCTTGCACTATTCCCAGCTGCCTGGGGGATGCTCTGGTTTGTGGTAGAACACCTGGAGTGTGTGCTGTGGTTCCTGGGCAAAGCTGCAGCACATCATTCCTAGAGAGAAGGTCCCTGGCACTCTGTGGGTGTCCCAGCTGAGTTTCCTTCCCTGGGTTTTCTTACCTCTGCTCCAGGCAGCTGGGCAGAGAGTGCAAGGGGCAGGCACACAAGAGGCAGCACTTCTGGGCCGTGTTGAACAGGGCTGAATTTAGGGTGTGCAGAACTCAGGGCTTGTTCCCTGCTGCTGGATCTCCACCTCTCAGGCCTGAGTGGGTGAAGTTTAGGAAGCTCCCTTCAGCCAAAGGGTGAATTCTGACCATTCACTCACGCAGCCCAGGCTATTTTTATTTTTTTTTCGTGTTGAGGATACCTTTCTACTCAAAGGTTGAACTCACCTACTTCTTCATACTTAATTTTCACTTAATATTTCATTGTATTATGGCCAAAACAATGCTGCATGTTTACTTGAGTGATGAATCTTAAGAAGAGAAGCATAGTAAGGCAAAAGAGAAAAGAGAGGACTGATGCTTGTAGGGATAGGGGAAGAGCAAGATGGACAGAGGATATTTATCAGAAAGACCAAGGTGAAAGGCATGTAAATCCAGTTAACAGCTTGAAAACAGGTAGACACATTAAAGGAAGTGGAAATAAAGTCAATTAGTGGCAGGAGGCATTAGTTGAGGGTGTCAGCTGGTGAATGGCAACTAATTTGATGTAGTCTAATCACAGTGTGGCTATTTGATTACCAAATTGAGATCCAACCAGTGCTTCTTCCAGGGCAGTCACTTCAGAAAAGAGAATAGCTGAAATTATCATGACATCTGATCCATTCCTTAATTGAAATTAGTTTTAAATAACTGTATCAGATGTGATCTAAAACCAAGAAGTAAATAGTTACTGAAATGTGGTGTGAAATATGGCTATTCAACCATTTCAATGCAAAATATAAACCAAATAGTGGAGTAGAACAGCTGAGGATGCAGGAACAAAGACCAGGGATTATGCTAAGATGTGAATGTGCATGTGGAGGTTCACATGCACCAGGTGAGCCTGTAGAGACACTTCACTGTCTCTGTGCTCTCTCTCTCTCTCTCTCTCTCTCTCTCTCTCTCTCTCTCTCTCTCTATTGACACTCACTCTCTATTGACAGTTGCTCCCATTTGGATGAAATGTGTTGGGAATGCCAAGAATCAGCTCACTTTTTAGTGACCAGCTGGTAGGGATATATTGATACATTGGAAGGTTGTATGTATGTATGCCTTGTACACCTTTGTAAGAGGCTGGGCAGCCTCTATAGCACTGTTTACTGTCTGCCATTAACAGGAATGGATGGTTAGGGGAAAACAAGAGGAAACGGGAGACATATAAAGTGATTTTTTTTACTGAAAATCAATGGTTTAGCAATTTCCTGAATCAGAGGTTATAGCCAGACTTAGGAAGCTATGCTCAACAAATTTATCTGATCTTTTCAAATCTATTAGTTTTTTAGTCTCATAATCATGTTGTAGCTGAAAATTTATCCACTTTTCTCCTCTTGGGAGTAATGGCTTTGTCTGTTGTCAATGTGTTTCTTGCTCACTTCATTGGGTGCCATTTCCTTCTGATAATGTGGGAAGAGGAGTAATCAATGCCTGTGCTGGGCAGTTTGTGACCTTACATATCTCTGTCAGGCCCCCCTCAATCACCTATCTTGTGCCCTAAAAATGTAAATTTCTCACATGTCTGTTGTTCTCAGCCATACCTCCATTCACTTTATCTTTTCTAGCTCTTTTTATATTTGGTGTCTGGGTTCACTGGCTCCAGGGTTTTCCTCCCTCTTCATCATTTGCCCATCCAGCCATTGTTGTATAAACACTGCAGGAAGAGAGGAAGGATGTTCAGGGGAAGAGGGCTTCTCTTGCCATTGCATTCCTGAAAGCCTTTTGCCTTTTCTGGGGCTTACCTCAAGGCTGGACACAGTAAACCTGCACATATCATAGGCTGTATTTCTAGTGCCTGTGATGAGTTAGTGGAACACAAGAGCACGGTGTGTATCTCCTTCAAAGGACCTGTTTGATGCTACTCTGTCTCTAATCATGTGGGTCATGATTCAGCATGAAGTTGCCCATCTTAGTGAAGAGTTACAGCCTCAGTGAGATTCTTTGAGTTGTGCTGAACTATGCTAAATTGTTTTAAACCGCTGATGTAACAGGGGATCATGGGATCAGAGAGAAGAGAAAGTTTTCATTCCTGCTTGCTAGCACATTTCATAAGTGCAGATCATGCCAAACTTATGCTTTAAAGAAACAGAAAATCCCTCCCCAAATGACTCTGTGTGTAAGGGAGCTACTCTGGTTTGCACTAGAGTTTAAATGAAACCAAGTTCTTTTTCTTTGCAAGTAGACATATGAGCTGGGAACAAAGGAACAAGTCGAGGATATAGCCTGGGTAGTTTTTGCAAAGAATTTTTTTCTTTGGTTTGGTCTGGGGATCATCAGGATTGGACCTTAGCACCAGCAACCTCCAACAGACTGCAGTGGCTCTGCCTTTAATACACTTCCACCTCTGAGTGTTATTCAGCTGTAATACTGAGCACACGAGGCAGACAGATGCCCTCAGGCGCTCTCTGTAAAAACTTTCATATCACAATGGAACTGAACGCACCATTACAACACCACGGCTCCTCTTCTTCACCCTAAGAATTTTTCTGAAAACCAGGCAATGTCATAGAAATGTTATAATAGACACATCCAGAATATATGGGTGAGTTAGTTGTCCTCAGTGATATATTTAAGCTCTTCTTTCTACTATGCATAGAGCAGGTTAAATATAATTAACGTTGGTCAAAGGGTCCTTTTGCTTTACATAGTTTATGAATGTATTACCTCAATTATCAGGAAGAAAGAAAAAGAAAAGCATATTTCTTAACATCTGCTGGTATAAGCTCCTCTAAGTAATTTCCATTGTAACACACATTTTTGCTCTCCAAGAAACATGAAAATTTTCTCTGTCCTTAAGTCCCATAATTGTTTTATTGCTACATTAAAAAGTGTAAATAATCATACCCCCTCCCTGAAATAAATTAGACACAACCTGTCTGGCTCTGAAAATTAACATTTCAATATCTTCAGTCACACAATGACATCATATCAATATTTAAAATCATTTTATGCATATATTCCAGGTTGTCCAACTTCATTAGGGGCATTCATCAGCCCTCCGGCTACACTGTATTCCCATTGGAGTTGTAGGCCTCAGGCCCTACCAAACAGAAATTTAAACTAACTTGCCTTTTTAATTCACATTATTCTCAAATATTCTCTTTTTTAACCCCCTGCCATGACTAAGGTGTTTAGACCTGGCTAGAATTTTGTGCACATCAACATTTAACAGAAAAAAAATCCCCATTTTTATGTCAGAACTAGAGTACATGTAAATAATAGTCTTTCTCCTTTAATTTCCCTCCTCTTTCCCCATTCATCACTATTTCCTGGGTGCAGTAATAACTGTACTTCTTTTATTGTTCTATGCTCACTTAATAATTGGAGATACAGGTTGATAGGGATACGAGCTTGTTGGGGTTTCATGTTGAAAGATGTACAAACATTTAAATCGTAAGTTGCCTTCTTTTTCATTCTTTCTCTTTCCAAAATAGTAAAAAAAAACCACACTTGATCTCTTTTTTTATATATCTAAGGGTGCATAGCATGAATACATTTCCCTGATAGTGGCATCAAACATTGTTTTATTGGTATAAAAGTTTTTTCCCCCAAAAGAACCCCCAAACAAACAAGCCAGTCTTCCCATTGTTCTGATCTATAGGATGACTGTGGATCTGCTGCCCAGGATGTTTAGTGACCTTCAAAATTCCTGGGTAAAAGTCACACACGTGATAGAGAACAGGAAAGAGAGTTATGATATAAACAAAATTTCTTTGCTGCTGGCCAGAGAGTGTAGCTTTGGCTGAAGCCTCACATTTATCCTCCCATATATGTGTGGAAAATCTATAAACAGCCATCATTTGATACAAAAAAGACAGAAGCATGTGGAAGTAGCCAAGTTAATATGAAGTGCATCTGAAGATGGAACAAGCCTGTGTAGGATACTGGTGACTGAAAACAAAAAAAGTTGGATTAAATATATGTCAGTGTTATTAGGTCTTCTGGCCAAAAACTTCTGGCCAGGTCATAATCATGCATGTGGCCAGAGACCTGATAAGCTCACACTAGTGTGTTATGTTCCCTTTGCCTTCAAAAAGGAAAGATGACAGAATGAGAAATTAAAAGAAGGAGGAAAAAAAGCCAGTAACTGCAAGACTAACTTTTGAATCTTTTTTTTCCTTTAAGTAACATTTTTTAAAATAACTGTACTTCTTTCAATTTCCTTCTGCTCTCTGCATCTCTCCTCCCTCTCCTTCCCTGTCTAGTTTCAGTGTTCCAGCAGCCACGTTTTTTCTTATGTCACTCCAAACCTCTTCCTTTTTTTGTTTTGTTCCCCTGACTTTCACAGCCCTCTGGATTGAAGACCTCTCTTCATTTTGGCACAAAATGCAGTCTGTCAAAGTAAAGGAATTCAACCTGTCCCAGTCCCTTTGGTGGTGGTGCAATAGTCATCATCTACATTTTTTCCTTCTAGAAAAAAAGCAAGTGCTGTCTCTTCTGTCAAAGTTCTAGATACCTTACCCATCCAGCAAAACTCTGAGCTCAGTTTCTCAAAGACATAGAAATCCACAAAAAAAAAAAAAAAAAACTTCCTAAAAACTCTATTCAGTGAGTCAGGGGCTTCCATGAAACTGTACCTTACCACAGGGAAGAAGCAGCTTGAAGTACTCCTGCTGCAACCCAGAAAGCTCCACAATGCTGTGTTTGGTGTCTTCTGTGGCTTTTCTTTTTTTTGTTCTATTGGTTGAGGTTTTTTTAGTTTGTTTTTTTTTTTTTGTTTTTCTTTTTGTTTTCTTTTCTTTTTATAAACCTTATTATTGTCAGATTACCCCTTCAAAAGCACCAGGGAAATGTCTTGCTTTCCATCTGTGAGGTGCTGTCAGTCATTCTGTCTCCTGTTCTAGCTGGATTATCCTTATTGAGGAGTAGTCTGCTGTGCCAGATGTGCCCACATATCTGCCCTTATGATCTTTATCTAGAGGACAATCCTAGAGAAGAATGCTGCTGATGACAACACCCAGCCTGTGAAGACAGTCTGGAGTCTGCTTGTTTTCTGTCTACAGTTACCTGACACCCTGACCATGAAAGATTTAGAACTGCAGGAGGAGTTTGTGTCCTTTGGAATGCCTGCAAAGTACATTGCAATAAGTGAGTTGGATTTTTTCCTGGGGACCATGTCATGGTTTGGCCCCTTCCCTGCAGACTCCAGGACAGATTGCCATGGAGCCAAAACCTATTCTCCCAACATACTGAAAGGACAAGCTAATCCTAACATTTCTATTACCATCCAGGCACTATCCACAGATGTGAAAACGAGCACTAGGAAAGAGATGCTTGAGACTGGGAATGCTCCTGTCTGTTTAAACAGAACACTGATGGTGATGGAGGTGAAACACAGTCAAGATTAGATCTCTGGGCACTATTGCAGTCAATTATATAAATAAAAATAATAACAACAGAGGGAGACAAAGGGAAAGGGACATGTTAAATGATCACAGTAAGGAACAAGGTGTCAGAAGAAGACTGAAAACCAAGCTGGGAAGGAAAAGAATCATCATCATAGGGGATTAAGAAAGAAGACATTGTATAAAGAGGAAGAGATAAAGACGAAGAGGCAAAGGATAGAAAGATTAGAAAGGAGTGGACTCCAAAATATGAAATAATGAAAAGAGGAAGAATATTAGAAAAACTGGAGAGATACTTAAACTACAGAGTCCAAAACTGAAGCTAAGTAAGAATAAAGAGGAGGGAAAAGAAAAAGTAATGAAATAAAAAGAAGGCCCAGTAAAGAAATAAATGTAGCAAAAATATTTAAAATCAAAGCAAAAATAATAAAAAGAGGAAGTGATTCTATGGAGTTACAGAATGTGAGTGAGAAATAAAGATAAGTTTTCTAATTTGTAAAGAACTGTTCGTAAAGAGACCTGTATAAAAACTGTCCATTATTGTTGGTTATTTATTGTTCCTTTCTTATCATGATTTAGCTATATCCAGGACTTGGAAAAGGATGGTGCCACTTTTGATACTAGTTGAAATAACAGACCTCTTTATTTTCAGACAGATTCTGATTTTTCTTTATGGCTGTGGCATCCTTGTGACCGAGCACTGCATAATGCAGATCAAAGGAGTTTGCTGGACTGATGAAACAGTGTTTTCCTCTAGGTCTTTGGCTCCATGTCCCCTCCCTGCCAGGACATGTCTCACACACATATGACCTGTGTGAATCATTGGTAAGTCTCTGCATAGTGTTTTGGGTCAGGCTGGAAGTACGCTGGGAGAGGAGGGCATGTGGGGATGGTTGCAGAGTGTTAGACCATGCTGAGCCTGGCTATGGCCAGGGCTTTTTGCTCTCTCATTTTCATGAACACATAATTCATTCATAAATTTTTAAAGTGGAAAGAATCATTGTTTAATGAACTTTTGTGAAGAAAACTGAGCAAGGGAGAAAAGAAAAGAAACACCGTGAGCTCCTTACTCCCTAGACTTATGACCTGCATAGCTCCAACCATTGTGTTATTTAGACAGCCTTCATCTTTAGCCGACATTAAATTTGTATGCTCCCACATGGTTGAGTTGCTACTTTTTTTTTTTATCCATGCAGCTGGGATTCTCTGAGGAAACATGATGGGTCAGGAGGAGGAGGGGAGGCGAGGACAGCCATCTCCAAAATGCGGTAGATGTGCCTTTCCGGCTCTACACTGGCTGCACTCAGGCAAGCTGACGGGAATCGGTGGTGGCAGCCATGCGAATGAGGTCAGAGTTGGTTCCTCCGTGGCTTTTTTATTCTTCTGAGCACTCTGAAAATGTGGGTGTGCATGTTAAAACTGCCCTGTGAGGCAGCTCTGACATGTGGGGCTGCCTGGCACAAACACAGCACATAATAACACAAAGTATTTGGCAGCGTTACAGGGCTAATCTTTACGTAACTGTTCCCGAACAACTTCTCTAGTGTGCTGAGCACAAACAAGCTTTCCATCAGCCTTCAGCTGCATGCAGATTGTCTTGTGTCACCTGCTTCTCTGCTGAGCAAATACTGGCTGTGGTCATGGCAAGGAAAACCTTCTTTTGCATTCGGAACTGACTCTCCCTCCTTGTTTTTCAAGACTATTCACGAACCATAGACATGTTTGTCAAGAATGTCCACTCTTATAGAATTTTTCCTCTTAAGCACAAATGTATGCTGGAAATTATGTTGTAGCCTGTTTTCAGAAGAGCAGTAGGAAAACAGGGCCTGATTTTCCAGTTGTTGCCCCCATGTCAACTTAAGCCAGGAGGAGGGATGTCTTTTATAGTTAAGCCACTGGAGTGGGACTTCGGGAACCTGAAAATGTTTCATTCCTTCTGCTCTTTGCCCTTGTCAGATTTTGGTGTACAGTCTTTATGTTTATTTCTTATGATTTTGTTGCCTGGTTCAATGGGGTCTGGTCTCCATGAAGACTTTTGTACTACAGACAGCACCACCAGGGCACATTGACAATAACAAAATCAGAGAGAGAAAATAAGGGCTAGATCTTCCCTTGCGTCTTTGATCAGTTCTGGTAATGGGTCTCCTGCTCTTGCTTGAAGTCAGTCAGGTGCAAACCTTTCCTTTGGCTGTCAGAAGATGAGTATTTTTTGCTTTCTTCCCCAACCTCAGGTACCACCACCCATCTTCCCAGTGCCACCTCCCCACCCACAGCACGCCTTGATTTGGGTGCTCTTTTCACTCAGCGCTGCGCAGCCACAACACATGTGCTGCTGCGCAGCAAAGCCATGTGGCAAACACATAAAAGTATGTACGTTTCTGACTGCTGGAAGAGAGCCCTAATTCTATTGGCAGCAAAGCTGGCTCTCCTCCTTTCCTCAGCGCGGGGCCCGCTGCATTCCTCGGTCCCACAGACACAGACCCTCCCTGGATCTCTCCCAGTGCGGCGGCAGGCTGCCAGCCTGCAACTTCAGGAGGGGCAACGCCTCTGCCTGGTGCTCAGGGAGCCCAAACTCCCTGCCCCAGGCTCTTCTCACTCTCTTCAATCTGGCTTCAGTCTACCCAGAGCCCCTGTCCTGGTTCTTGGTTTAATCTTAGCTGGTGAGCAAAGGTTCCGTACCAGGAGACAGGCAGAGCAAAGGGAGATTGCCAGACCCACGTGTTCCACACTTGCAAAGATGGTTTCTAAATACTGAACCTTAAAAATAATTTGGCTTGCATGCGGAATGGTGAGAAAGGGGAGATCTTTCTCTTTGTCTGCTGGGATTTGGAATCTATAGTTTCCTGGGGACACATTTTCAAGTTTTTATCACCAACTATAGGGGCTAGAAAACACTCTTATGTTAAATGAAAGCTGAAATTCCCCCTAGTCCTACACACTGACGATCTGGAGCTTTAACCCTGACCAAATCACGGAATCAGCCCATGCAAGATGTCTCTCACCAAAGAAAGAAAAATCCATACAGAAAGAGTTGTTATGGAGTCCTGAGCAAGTGCAGCTGTTAAGGGAGCAGTCACTGAGATACAACCAGGAAGGAGGAGAGGCGTTTTTCTGTGATGTGAAGGAAGTTCGTGCAGCCAAAGGTGAGGAGGTAGGGTCACCATGGTCTATTCCCAAGACCACCCTATTGCTCCAGCAGTGTATTGATTTGTGGATCTCTGCAAAGCACACAGACCAGGTCAGAGATGTCCCTACGTTTCTTTTTGCTCCCTTGAAGGTATGGAATTTTCTTCTCTCACCTACTTTTTTCCTTTTTCTCTATTTCCCTTTCACTTTTACTGTGTTTCAAGGCAGGAGGCTGTTAGTATTATATTAATTATTCTTTTGTTTTAAATAGGGCTTAATTTTTAAATCGTTTTGAGTTTGCCTACAGTGATAAAATGCTTTTGGATTTGCTTCCAAAAAGAAATATTTGCTAAAAAAAAAAAAAAAAGAAAGAAACTGAAGTGCTCCGTTCTTTCCAAATGCAATGTTTCCTTTTTTTTATTTTCTTTTTAAATTTTTTTTTAACAAGAGCACTTCATTTTGGAAGTGAATAGTGTGCTTTGGGCATGGGCACTGCAGACCAATTTAGATTTCCTAGATTGCTTCAATAATCTGAAGAGTACTCCAGTAATTTTTAACTATTCTCCACCACATGCCTTCAAACCCATTCATTTTTTAACTGAAGTGACTATACTTAGGACAAACTCTTCTGTTCATTTGAAATTGTTCTATTCTGCATATCCATAAACTTCAAATTCCAATATAGAAACTTTAATACAATATTTTCTTGCAAGACTGTGTTACCACTTAATGCCATAGCATTGTTAGTGAACATTTTTTATGAACTGCTCCCTGTCTGAAGCAGGGCCGTGTCACCACAGCCAGTTGGCTGCAGGAGACAAACCCATAATTAGGCAAGACAGTCTATACATTTTGGATTTTTTCATCCCAGTCTTTCTCCTGCATTCAGCCTTGAGATTCAGTTTCTTTTATGGCTTTTTAATCTGAAGATCAAAATGTCTTTGCAGATAGTTAAAACACCCAGTACCTTTATGGCACACATGTATTCAGTTTGGGTAGGGAGTGAACTGCACCACTAAAGATCACACAGAGCATCATCAGTGGCAGAGGCAGGAAATAGTAAAACATGAGCAATTTTAATCCTTCTCTTCCTTCCTGTTGCACACACTCAACTTGTGTCACATAGGGTACACACAGGGTACAGCCCTTCCTGGCTCTTTTACTGCTGTATCTAGACTGTTGTTGCTGTTCTTCAGGGAGAAGTTATATTTCAAACACCATCCCAAAGAGAAAGCTCATGAGCTGTCTGTTGAGGATTTCATGCCCTGATTCCTCTACTATGCATATAATAAGTAGTTATTCTTAGTTCATATTTCTATAAAAGCATGTCTGCATTTCTAAGAAATACAAGCATATTGTTCCAGAGAGATTCTATGCTGCCTTAACTAAGTAAAGCTTGACTGTAGGGCAGTGCTCTATGCTTTGCAGTCCACCTAATGTCTTATTCAATCATGATTGAGCATTAAAATTATTGGAAGTTTACATTGATCTGCTGCTGGCATGTCTTTTTGCTAAATGAGTGACCATTTTTCACAGAAGGTATTGAGAGAACACAGAACATGCCCTGGACTGTGACCTCTGTGGCAGTCCTGTGCTGCTCCTGGGGAAACAGCTGCCCTAAGGCTGGCTCTGCAGTGTTTTGTACTTGCAGGGAGCAGATTGGTGATGCCTTAGTAACAGTACTGCTGAGACACTACAGCCAAAAACATGGTCGTTTGTTTTTGTTTTTTTTTTTCTCTTACCATTTTTAAATGCAAATGGAGAACACCTTGTACATGTAGTCTTAGAGGCCAAAGTTTGTGGCATGAATTAAGAACCTTTTGGGATTACTATGGCATGACCCTAATGGCAAACTAGACTTGAGACTCCAGAATATGTCCCAAATAATGTTGAATGTATTTTGCCATTTTTTTCAGCTGAATTTTGCAGTTTTCAACTGCTACTGAGAATTTCAATTTTAAAAATAGACTATTGGGGTGTGAGTAATGTACAGACATAGAAAAATATTGTTAACATAAAGATGCTGTTGCCATTTAATGATTGCTAATGCAGTCTACATAGAAAACTGATGCTTTTTTCAGGAATCTTGTAGACATAGATTTGTTCTGTACTAGATATTTTCAGTTCTTGTCTTACAAGATTTCTTTTTAAATTTAATATTTCAAGGAAAGAAAGAGCTGTAGAAGAAAGATAGATTGAAAATACAGAACTTGAACTTTTGTGGTATCAGGATTTCAGCTGCATGTTACCTCTGCATGGCTGTCTCTCTTTTTTGGGGAGGCTGTACTGTTGTCAGTGCAGCACTTCTTTAAGGAGTTGCTAACTTGGTCCTGTCCACTTACAAAAACTACAGATCTCCCAGCTTAAAGAGTGATATCTTAATCAGTTTCTGACTGGGAGATTGCATTCTCCATACTTACATTCCCTGAAATTTCAATTGGATGCAATCTTTTTCTTCACTAAGAGCCATCCTTTTTTTATGTGTTAAGTGCTTGCTCTGTTTCAACTCTGATGGAGCTGATTTTCAAGAATAAAAATTTCATCATCTGCAAAGACCTTTGTGCTCTTTTGAAAAAAACCTCATATCTATTAAAGATACACTCTCACTTATTTACTGCAATATTTTGGCATTAATAAGAGAGAGACAGAACAATGATTTAATATAATTCAATTAATTTTGAAGAAGAATTCAAAGACATTTTTCTTTCCCAAATAATGCTCCTAGTGTTAGGGTTTGGGTTATAGTAACTCAGTCAATTCCTCATATAAATACTAAGATAACATTATTGTTAAATTATATTTTCTATCCATCTTATTCTAAGATTGAAGACATAAATTCAGAAAACAAAGCACAATATTTTTCCCATATGATTAGCTCTGCAGAACTTGATTTTCTTTTATTTTGGCTTTAATTTTTTTCTTTTTTAGCAATCTACCTGAATGGACATCAGCAAAGTACTGTGTATAATTTAAAAGTAAATGAAGCAACTTCATAGACTAGAGTTTCTTTCTGAAAGTTGTATATGGAGGCAGCATTTGCTAACATAATGCTGTATTATAATTCATCCTTGCACCTGCCCAGTTAGCTATAGATCCATCCAACCATGCAATATAGTGTAGGAGGATTCCATTCTGCTAGATTAAATCTTCAGTTAAATGAACTAAAGTGTCTTAGGGTGTGTATGGTAAGATATCTCATTGAGAATAAGGAGAAAGAGAGAAGAGAAGAGAAGAGAAGAGAAGAGAAGAGAAGAGAAGAGAAGAGAAGAGAAGAGAAGAGAAGAGAAGAGAAGAGAAGAGAAGAGAAGAGAAGAGAAGAGAAGAGAAGAGAAGAGAAGAGAAGAGAAGAGAAGAGAAGAGAGAAGAGAAGAGAAGAGAAGAGAAGAGAAGAGAAGAGAAGAGAAGAGAAGAGAAGAGAAGAGAAGAGAAGAGAAGAGAAGAGAAGAGAAGAGAAGAGAAGAGAAGAGAAGAGAAGAGGATGAGCATGTCTACAACCTATGGACAGCTCTGTGTATTTCATACCGATTTCCTTGTACTTCTAAGTCATAGGTATATTTTTTAATCTAATGAAAAAATAGGAATAACCTCAGTCTGTTCTGTAGAAATACATGACTCTATATATCAAATGCAAAAGAAAAGTCAGCCCTTCCTGCTAGACTCATTCATGTACCCTGAAGTATCAGTAGATTCAGATTTATTAGGAGTCAGGTAGCAACTTCAATACAAAGAAACAGAGGACACTGCCTTCCAATTTCTCAAATATAGGTAGAAATATAGAGAAACTGTAGAAAATTAATCAACTTTAGATCCCCAAATTATGCCTGAGCTTTAACTGGCTTCTCTATCTTTAACTGCCCCTCTGCCAGTTACAGGGTATTGGAACAAAATGAGGAAAACCTGATGGAGGCTGTGCAGACTTTGAGATGTTTTCCATAGGGGAATACTTTAAATTATACAGATTCCAGCATGGGTTTCCTCTTTGTCTCCATCTTTGAAAATACTCCAAACCTGACTGGACAAGGCAACCTGCTGCAGTTGGCTCTGCTCTGACCATGGAGTTGGACTGGTTGATTCCCAGAGGTCCTTATCAAACTCAGCTGTCTGGAGATTTGGTGTCTGTCAGTGGTGAGAATGATGGAATAAAGGGTAAAATGGAAAACCTTTCCTTGCTTTCATTTTGTTTTCATTTTGACAGGGCCTGTAACTCTAGTTGCAAATGATCCCATAAAGAGGAGGGAGGGAAATAGTGAGGGCAGAGAAAAAATGCCTCAGAGATAGGAAGAGGAACACAAGGTGGAACTAAAGCTCAGTTTGGGGGAAGCAACCTGGTTGCAGAGAGGTGTTAGAGCTGGCCAACTTTGCCAAGCAAGGATTGTTACAGAAAATTTGGGAATCACTGGTCCATGATGCACAGGCTTTGTTGGCTGAGTTGTACCAGAGGAAAAATATACATTGGCAAGAGGAGCCTTTTCTCTTCAACTACCTTTTTGAGTGGCATAAGCCATGCCAGCAAAGGGATTCTTGCATGCATACAGAGGGTGTTGCTCGCATATCTATATCAATTAAGGGTGTGATTTTTTCATGCTTGTGACAGAAGCAGCTTTGTCAACAACACTTTATAATTTAGACCTGGCTTGGGAGCTGTCCTGGCTCTCAAGCTACTGCAGAATATTGGGAATTTTAGAGTGAACTCCCATATTGTTGGCAAAGAAATAAAAGGACACAAATGCAGCAGAGTAATTTTGAATAGATTTTTTTTTATTGTTATTCACAGCACACAGAGAATTTCTTTTTTGTTTGGAAAGGTGGTGACTGAAGAAGCAAAAATAGCAGCTGTGCAGCTTCATGGCAGGACATCCACTGAAATATAGGTTTTCTTTGTAATCAAAAGCCAAAAGGTTTCTGTTATGACCATACCATAACTAGAAAGGGCTTGTGATATAGCTGGACTGTCAGACACTTCCATTGGAAGCTAAGTTTACACTGGTACAAAAAGCTGATAAACTGATACAACTTTCTGAACAAGATAAGTATAGAAGAGAAAAGCTCTTTTGTAGATAAAATGGCATATATGTCAGGGGAGTTTCAGCCATAGCAGTGCTGGTTAGGAAAGGAAAGTGTGGTTTGCTTGCTCTTTGTCTTCTTCACAATCTTAATCAACTGCCAGGCTGGTCCTCTGTGTAATTTATTCCACCCTGAAAAAAACCCCACAACTGTATTTGTGAAAGTCTTGTTATTTATTCTTACCAGAGATCCCTGTGTTTTGGTCAGAACAATAGCTCAGGCATGGCCAAAGTAATAACTCTAAGTACAGTGACATAACAGTGTTTAAAGGCTTGATTTCCCCAGAGGACAATCCTAAAATCCTGCTGGTACAGAGAAGAAACAACCTTCCTTCCTTCCTCCCTCCTTCTCATGCTGGCTCTGGAACTTGTTTGATGCCCCAGCAAGCTGCTTCAGCTTACTAAACAGACAGAAAATGAATGCAGAAAATACCAATGCAGCATTTTCTGCCAGTTTAGTGAAATAAATTGGTTAGCTTAGAGATCAGGTGAACACTCAGTGTCTCTGCAGAGCAAGAAGCAGCAGTGTATAGCTGAGACCAGAGGAAATCATTGGAAAAATTCTAGGGTTTTTTTTCAATATTAGACTGATTTAACTATCTTGCCAAACTTCATAATGCTGGCAGGGTCACAAATGATTAACCAGTTCAAGAATGTCCATCCACACTGAGGTATGCATTTGTTTAGCTGATTCTGAATATCAGAGCTCTCAGGCTTGTCTGCACTTGAAAGTATTTCACAGTGTGGCTTGACTGGCACTCTCCCATTCCTCTGAAGAGATGCAGTTTATGAGAGTCACTTGCTGAGGCAGCTCAAACCCAGTTCCAGGAAAAGGCCTTCCTTTTGATATCAGCATTACCAAGTCTGCCTTAGGCTCCTTGTTGCCACAGCCATTTTGATCAGAAAAGGCTTTTTTTTTCAGGCTTGTAATCAACAGAAATGCTTATCATACTGGTAAAACAGTGAAATGGAGACCAAGTTAAAAGCAGTGTACTTGGAGTTCTGCTGGATAAGAAAATAAGCATTTCCTTGATCACACAAGGAGTTGTCTTTTAGATGGGGTGCTTAGCATTTAGCAGCTGACTGGTTACTTGCAGAAACTGATGCAAGTTATTTTCTTTTTGAAAAGCTATTAGCACTTTTTTTTTTTTTTTTTTTTTTTTTTTTTTTTTTTTTTTTTTTTGTTGAGCTGATAGACTATCAACCTTCAGATCAGTGAATACTTTGGCATTTTTTTAATTGCATATATTACTTCACTTCTACCTTGTATGTTATGTACACGAAATCAAACTTTTTTAAATTTTCATTTATGAAAAAAATATTTGGCTAGAAGTCCAAACTGGGGTAAAAGAAACCTGAACAAAAAACAGTTTGGAGAATAAATTCTGGAAGGTTATTTCTTTTGTGAGTCAGGAGAAGGTCTTTAGTAGAAAATATTCAAAGTGATGCCCCATGTGAATGCTGAAATTTGCACAGATATTGATATAGATGTAGGCTGGATATCAGGAAAAGGTTCTTCATCCAGAGGGTGGCTGGGCACTGGAACAGCTCCCTGGGGCAGTGGTCACAGCACCAAGCCTGACAGAGCTCAAGAACTGTTTGGACAATATTCTTGGACACACTCTTGGGGATGATGCTGTGCAGGGCCAGGAGCTGGAATCTGTGAACTTTGTGGGTATTTTTAAACTCAGGGTGTTCTTTGATTCTATGATTTCATTATTCACTGCACATAAACAAATTTCTCCCTAACAATATACAGTCCATTGCTCATTATTAGTTGCTATGTAGTATTCATGCATCTAAAATCACCCAGCACAGAAGAGTTTGATCAATTTCTCTGTAACAGCAGTGACTGAATTTAGTGGAGATTGTGCCTGTTATGGAGCAGAGGTTGGGATATTTCTTACCTTAACCTGAGGTGCTCTTTTAACAGTACTTTTTGTGTCATAAATAGAGGAGTGACTAGTGAAAAGCTGAAGCAAACAACCCACAGGCTGAAATAGCTGGATGAGCTATCCAACAAACACCTATGAAAAATAAAAACAAAATCCATTTGCAAATTATTTGTTAATCAAAATAACCCGAATCCTTAACTGGTGTAATTTGTAGCTAACAGTTTGTGAAGCTGTAATGGGCAAAAAATGCTTGAAAGGAATGAAATACCATGGCTGATTTTAATTGGATTTTTTTTTTTTTTTTTTTTTCTTTTTTTTTTTTTTTTACTATTAATGCACACAGAAATATTAATTTGGTTCTCATTATGAGTGAATTAGCTGAAAAAATATTAGGCAGTGAAACTATATATATATATGTGTGTGTGTGTGTGTATATCTATATATATGAATATATATATACACACATATATATGTATGTGTGGATATCTATATATATATATATATATATATATATTCTATGTGTTGTTTAGATGCTTTCAAACCTAATGGCCCCATTAGCTGGTACAGCAGAGATTTATGGTTCCCAGGCACTTAGAGCACCTCCCAAAGTCCCTCAGAGATAATTTGTGATCACACTTTCCAAAGCTGTTTTTTGCTATCAGAGCTGGCAGATTGTCACTGATTCATCTACCAGGGCAAAACCACACTCTGCCTGTACCTTCAGCCATGTGCATCCCAAAACAGCATTTCCCAGGCTGTAGTCATCCCCCAGGAGTTTTGCACAAGGGTATAGCAAGAAGTCTGCAGAGAGTAGCTGAAGATTATCAGCTTGCTACGTCTGGGTGGTTGCTCTGAAGGCTAGAAAGTTGAGTTCACAAGTTTGGGAAATGCTAGATAGAGACTTATTCCTCAGCCTTCCTGAAATCAGAAGAGTGCTATCACAACAACCCAGTATGTATATGTATTTAAATGCTTGTACTGTGAGTCTTACAGATATGCTAAGGAGACAAAAATGCCCTTAATAATATCGACTGTAGGTGCCATTTAAGCAAATATTTACGTGGTTGTCTGGCAGATGAGATCTTTAAAAGTATAATTACCTGCTGGCTGTGAAAGCAGAACTTTTATTGAGGTTGGGATGTTAGGATGAAAACACTCTCATTCAAGGTTTATTGAATAGGGTGTGAATCACTGTATTCCAGTCTTTAAGATTTGCCCTGAACCACTATTGAAGCAATAACCAAAATGAAGTAAGCTTCATTGTAAGAAGAAATTATTTTATTTTTCACAGTCTCTTCAGTTTCATTTAATCTGTGTTTGCCTGTTCAGTGTAAACCCCCACTGTCTTTCTAAGATGAGGATGGGAACTGCAGATAAGAATATGCACACCTTTTTCACTTTTTTTTTTTTTCTTCTTAGGGCTGCTGTGAAGTTACAGTCACAATATAAGATGACAAGAAGTTCAAGACAAGATAAAGGACCCCAGTGAGATTGGACACTGAGAGGTGCACCAGACTTCCTCCTTTTGCTTGGCATTTCTCTTTTTATTCTTTGATTAAAGTCTTTTTCCTTTACTTACATCCTCCATTAAGATGTCTCAGTGTCATTTAGGGTGTTAATTGAGAGGAGGTTTAAGCTCATCAAGGCGATTATAAGTGATAGTTAAAAATTTCTATATATGGCCTATGCTGGAATCAGCACAGTAGGATGCCATTTTTCTTTTATCTAAGTGACATTGGTAATAATAGATGAAATTATTACTAAATCGCAGCTGCAGAGATGATATCATGATTTTTTTGTGTAATCTTTGATGAAAAATTAATTTTTGAGAGGGATAATTTAAAATGATTTAAATAGTATTATACTGAAGTCCTTACTGGTAATTAACACCAATCTTGTCAGAAGTGAATCCACTTTTGCAGCTGTTTCTAAAGATACCTACAGTATTTGTAACTTTTCTGGGAGTGAAATTATAGTGTTTGGACTTTATTTTTACTGCATAAGGACCATTAAGAGAAAGGGATGTTAATAGAGAAGGCTTTGTTCCCCAGCAGGGCCAAAGTCTATTTCACATTTTCAGTGTTTCTCTATGTGTGCATTTAATTAGCTATGCTCAGCATGTAAGCAGTGTGTGCAGAGTAGACTTTACATGGTATTTATATGTATGTATTCACATGCCAGTGTACACACAGATATGTATATCTGTGTGGGTTAGCTATATAAGTACACACAACTTTATTTGCGAGGGTTTTAATTGGTTGAACAGATGGCTGATCAGAAATGCTTCTTCATCTTCATCAGTGACTCGTCTTTCTTTCTTTGCATCGACTTTCATCACAGTGGCAAAAAAGTGCTCTAACGAGAAACAGCTGAAAATAGATTTTTCTTTGGTACTTTCATCATGCTTTAAATGACAGAAGTGGATTTTTTTGTCCTATATATAAAGACCTGCAGGAGAAGGTTAAAAAAGGAAATATAGTGAAATCTAAATAGAAAAATTTGAATGAGAATATGGGAGAGCCTCAGATTATTCCTCTTATCTTCATATTTTACTTTCTTCTTTTTTAAAGTACATGCTGATTTTTGACAAGATATATAGTCGTGGTTATTCACGCCAGCTACAGTACCTGCCAATCAGTTTTTCTTTTCCTCGAGTTTGGTGCAGAAAGGGGGAGGGAGGGACAGGAGTTGAAAGATGACACAATGGCTTAGAGGACTGTTACTTTAGGTATTCATTAAAAAAGGAGTTACATGGCCAGCTTCTGCTGTTTCTGCAATTTTATTATATTCAAATCAAAGTCTGACTTCTGTAGGCTTTATAAAGGAAACAATGTGCCTTATAAACAGAGTGCAGGGTTCATGTAGGAGTGGTTCACTTACAAGCAGATTCATGGCTTGAGTTTATGCATAGATACATGAATAATCTATCCCATTTTTAATTTGAAAGAATAAGTTATCTGCTTTTTTTTTTTTTTTTTTTTTTTTTTTGTCAGTGTTGAAGTCTTTTGCAAACAGCTGCTTTCATTCTCTGAATTCCTGTGGATATATAGCTGTTGTAGCCATTTTGAAAATTGGTAAACTGAGGAATGCCTGAATGAGGAAACTGAGAAAATCATACAGCTAGCTGAGAGTCAGAAACAGAAGTAGAACTCAGGGATTCTTCTCTCCTCTCCTTTTTCTAGACTAAAAACCCCTGGAAATGGTTTACAAAAATTACTCTTTGCATATTTAGCTGTTTGACTTGAATGTGAAAGACATAATCCATGGTTTCAATATAATAACCTGACTTTTTTTCTTAGTTTTTATAGGTTTTCTCCTCATAAATGGAGCCAGCAATCTGCCCTTGTGCCCTGTGCAGCTGTAGAAGGACCATAGTCCTTGCCAAGAGTATGGGGGGCCCAGAGGAACAAAGAAGTGATGAAATCTGAGGTTGCATGCAGGGAATTTTCATCAGAGGGAGTAGCAATAGAGGAAGACTAACATTCTTCAGTACTGCTGGGATGGGTCAATCCAATTCAGATACTTTAGAAATGAAAGGAAAAAGTATGTGAACAAGAAATTTCTGGAAGTTAAAGATGTATAGGGTGCAGTAAGTACCTCACAAGCATGAGATATGGCAACTTTTAAATTCTATTATTAAAAGACTTTCTGAGAGGGAGATTGTAACTAGAATTCAAGGATAAGTATACATGAGCACCATCTGGCTCTTTAGTTTCTGTTCTTTAAGCTGGGACAGTCTGGAGATAGAGAAGACATTATTAGGATTATCTCTTCACAGTTTTGATGCAGCTGCTTATGTGAATAAAACAGAAGTCAAAAGTTGTACTGGAATTTTCTGTTTTCTCCCAGAACAATTACTGCAAGATAACGATGCTGGAAGGAGAAAGAAAAGCTGCTGGGAATAAGAACAGCAGCTTCAGATTTTTGAGGCCTTCTTTTCAGATTGTGACCCCTTGTTTGCAGGCTTTGAAACCCTGATAGAAATGGTGTGGGTTTGGGAGGAGGTAATCTTGGCTCAGGAGGTCCAGCAGATGGTGTTGGCAAATGGCACTGCAGGCTCCTGCAGCGTGGTGCAACACTCTGGAGGTGGGTAGGGGAGCAACGAGGTTGTGGGAAGCAGCTGGTGGCAAATACACTCAAGATGGCTCCAGTGAGCAACCCCAAACAGCCTGGTAGGGTGGAGAAGGAGCAGAGTAAAGCTCAGAGCAAATGAACCAGCTCTGTGGTTGTGTCCCTCTTGAGCAGGATGTGTGTGAGGTGAGGGTCGGTAGCTGACAGAAACGTGGGCAGTGCAGTGCTGTCCTTCTTGCCCCTGCCCTTTGTGGGGTAAACATCTCTTTACAGAAGCTAAAGGTCTTAGAACCCAGAAAGGCTGCTGTTAAAAATATCTATCTTCATGGCTGGAGGAACTCAGCTCCCTTCTATAGTGGTGTAGATCCATAGGCTTTCCACTGGAGGCTGTGACACATCCTTTCAAATCAAGGGTACTTGGGATGTTGTCAGATGACTGAGCTGCCTTTCTTTGCCTCTCTTCTTGTTTTCCTCTTTTAATATTAAAGATGATGAAAATAATCCAAGAAATAATTATCAACCTCTTCTGTCTCCAAAAAGATTAGTAAAATGGAGAAGGCAGTTCTTTCCAATCTATTGGTGCTGATAGTTTTCACCTTAAGAAGATTTTAGGTGGTACTAGGGGATAAAGCAATAGCATAAAAGTAAAACAGTCAAGGAACTTATGCTTGCATTTTGGTTTGTTCAAAGCACTGAGGGAGGTAAGCAGGAGGGATCTGCAGCATTTACACATCAGATAGCACCAGCTTGGAGATCAACTATTATGAGTGTGAGTTTATGCAAAACAGCTTCACACAGCTTTACCCATGCACCTTCATCCAGAGCTGTAGTATTTTTCAGAGCTGTGGACCTTAATCTGCAAAGCTTTAAACACATGATTAGCTTAGTTTTATATGTATTGCAAAAAAGGTTTTCTACAACACTGAAAACAAGCAACAAGAATGACACTAGTCTCCTAGTGCATTTCTCTAAGGCTCATAATATCTCTGGCTAGTACTTACCTTGCCTCCCTGTGCCATCATTATTGTCTTTCAGTCCATAAGTGCATCATCTTAAGAAGTGGCTACAAAGTGAGTGGCTGCTAGATATTCAGGCCAGACATGGGGAAATACACAAAAAGCACACTTGGTTGGCTGAATAGGACATCCTCATTGCAGTCCTTGAACTGGAGCCCATGCCAAACATTCTGTGCTGCTGCTTCCAAGATGGACAGATGGGGGCCTTATAAAATAAGACAAGACTCTCCTTCCTTGCCAGTGCCTAAGCATGCAGCCTCCATACCTGCTCCAGGTGTTGATGTAAAGGAGCAAGGTGACTCTCTTGCACATCGTGCAGAACATGCTCAGTTAAACAGAATTGAATATGAACTGTCACATCTTTTGCTGTTGCAAATCAGTGCTATGATTTTTCAGTCCATTTATAATTAGAAAGATGGGCTGTTGGTTAAAAAAGTTCTTAAAACTGAACTTCTTGAAATCATATCTCCATATATTAGGAGGGATTGGGGGGCAGGGGCGTTGAAAGTGTGATTTAAACATAATGAAAGAAAAAGTGAATGTGAATATAGATAATGTTTTTGATATTTTATTAAATGTAAGAAGGTTTGACAATTGTGGATTGGGGTTTTTTCCCCCCCTTTTTGTTCCTCCTCTTTCCTGTTATATATCTAACTCCATTTACTATGATCTATGCCTGAATTGCTGGTGAAATTATGATATCATAACAGTCATAAAGATAAAGAGAGGAATGAATCAAGGAAAGTAAAGGAGTTTTAGTGGTAATTCATGGTACATTTTGTATTTTTCTTTTGTTAACACTACTGAGCAATATAGCAGTATAGTAGTATAACCTTTTGGAGAGTATAAGTTTAAAATCTTTCTTTTTTCCCCATCATCTTCAACCATGCTATGTATTTTTATATCACTAATAAATTCAGTGATTAAAATACAGGAAAACAAACTGAAATTTAAAAATATCTCAAAAAAATCCCCTAAACCTCACTCAAGTAACAAAAATAAAAAAACCTTTTGGCATTGTTCCTTCATTCACCATGAAGTGTATGCTTTATAAAGCTAACTCATGGTAAATTATTTGTAGGTCACATTTAAAAAGCTCCTGAGATATAATGCATCCCCTGAAATAAAGGGACACACAGTTTTTCTATTTTTTATATGAGACATGCTTAAACTTTAAAAATATTTTTTCAATTGGCTTAAAGAATGAAAAAGATGTTTAGGTATGTTTGGAGCTACAGCACTTTCCAGTGATCTGAGCTGCAGACACAGAAAAGTGCAAAAACAACCTTGAAAATGCTTTGGCAGACTTCACATGTTAATCACTGCAGAATGGCTTCAAAATTAATGAACAGAGTGCAATTGTTTCTGTGTAAGTGCCTCACTCTGGGATGTAAGTGAAACAGAAATTTAGTGTCGTAGTTTAAAGGCAATGATTAATATTTACATTTATCAGCTGAAAAGCACCAAAATGTTATAAAAATGTAACTTTTACAAAGTAGAGTACTTGCTTCTCTGCTAATAGGCAGCTCTTAGCCATCTAAAGTCAGTCTTTTTCTCTCTCCCCTTCCTTACCAGAACAATTGTAAGGCTGACAGTAATGCCAAATTCATGTATGTTTTTCTTCTTTTTATGCCATTAAGATGAATCATTTGCAGTTAAACTATTTTGCTTCCTCCTTTTAAAATATATGTTGTTATTTCACAGTTGTACTCTACTTTTTAACATACATTTACTTTATTTGTATATTTTACTTCAGACATAGTGCTAAAAATCTTTTTTATTCTAGGGCGTGCATTCAAGAAGATAATTTAAATGCATCACAGGATAGGTAGATGTACCTGAACACTCATTGCCAACTACAGTCCAAAATATTGTTGTTCATTTTTCCCTTCTACATATTCAAGAGATATTTGATCAAAATGTATAACAAACATGAAAACATATAAAAGCTTTGAATTTTCTATGAGGAAAAGAGAATAGTATGATATTGTACTCTGCTTAGGGGCACTGGTTAGGGTATTTATGCTGGAGAAAATAGCAAAATGCAGAGAGTCTGACTACTTTCTTGGAATCTTATGTTTAATACTTCTTCAGTATGGAAATCATGCAAAATTACTTGAAAATGGCTGTCAAGTATTTGATCATAGCAGTATAGAATCCTCGAGAAGAAAAGGAAAAAAATCCCAGAGAAGTTTTGAGAAGGTTTGAATATCAAGTAACAGACTGGGCTGCTGTCTTCATACTTCTGGTGCGTTTTTAACTAGGCTACCTTGTGTTCTTTTCTTTCCTTTCCAAACCCAGTATTTAAAAGTCCCATATGGCAATAGATATTGCTGGAATAGAATGCATACTGTTCTGGAATCAATTTTATCTGAGTTAACTTTCTGTGTTTTAGAATGCAGATGAAATATTTTTCCTTCTCTACGTTTTCTTTTGACCTGGTCCCTGTACCCTCTCCATTGTCTTGCCTGCAGCCCTCACAATGGGTGTTTATGTAATACAGAGAACTTTCTTTGTCAATCCTGTACAGATGTAAAAGGGGCAGGGGGGAAGGGAGTAGTAGAAGAGTTGTTCTGCCCAGTGGCATATATGCTTAGATAACAGACAAAGGAGGATTGAAGGTGACATATTCTGTGTGATAACACCAGACCAGACACATTAGGTATGTACTCTTCATTAACAGGACAAGGATGGGAAAGAATGTGAATAGAAAAAGCAGAATCTTTCTCGGAACTTATTGATGCCAGAAGCATTATTTAACTTTTGAAGAATGAAGTTTATGTTTAAACTTAATTTTCCCTTGTGGTCTGAACTGATGACTCTGCTTTTTACTCACAGACCCTTATCATAGGAGTCTACTCATGCTCAAGGTCAAGGAAAAAATATGAACAGGGATACTGTTAGGGAATAATCCAAAAACGTGCTTGTTTTACTTCATATCCTGCTTAGGAGAGACTCCACTTCTTGTGACTGACAGCTCTTTTCAACCATTAGAGATTTTGTGTCAATAGGTCAATAGATTTAATATCCTGGGGATATCCCCTTCAGATTGCTGATGGGCACCTTACAACAGCCAAAGGCCTGACCTCAGACCATTTTCAGATTTAAACTGAACCAGCTGGATGTCACACTAGGACTTTGAGAGACTAATCAGAACAAGGTGCATAGTCTGGTAGTACAGCCATGATCTGAGCTGGGCAGATGTTGAGATCACCTTCTGCAATAAAACTACAGACAAAAGAAATCATACATTCTTGAGCTGTTCTTTGCTGAGTAAAGGTGTTTGCAGATCTACAATTGTGCCAAAGCTACGTACATTTGGAAAAAGAATTGTGGGAAACTACCTATTTGTTACTTAATGTGTTTTTAATAGTGGTTTTGACTGATAGGGAGCATATGCCATGTGCTTTCTCTGTTCTTGTACCTGGTGACATACAGGAAGTAAATGTAATAATATTAGTGACTAACGAATCATAGAAGTCTGAAATTTTCTTCCTGCCCATAGTTACTTCAAAATATTTTAAAGGTGATTAGAAATTCCAGTTTTGTTAAGAAATCTTTAGTCTAGCCAGATTTTAACTGGAATCGACACACAAGTACATATTTGTCAGATTCCCTTTAGTATGGTTTGCTTTTCTTTTGTTTGGGTTTGTTTTTAGGTTTTGTTTGGTTTGGATTTGGCTTTTTTCTGCAGGGTGACATTTATCTTTCTGGCTTCTTATTGTAAGCCAGCTGATGGTGATTTTGAGATTGCATTTCCACAGGTTTTAGGAAAATAAGTGGAAAATTAGACAGTTACCCACTCAGTTCCCTGCTGAGAAAGATACATTTCTGTAAGCTAAAGTACATTATTAGTCAACTGAGAGTACACATGGATTGAGACATTACCAATGTCCCAGCTACAGTAAAGGCTACAGACAGCTTGAACTCCATTAGATACAGATAATACAATCATGAGTTGGGAAGCCCTAAGCTTCCTGAGTTGTATATCACAGTTTCCTTTCCTGAGTCCAAAGGAAGGTCTTGTGCAGAGTCACCAGAAGCTCAAGGGTGTGACACTAACAGCTTGATGGGAATTGGAGCTCTTAGAATGAGTTTCAGTGCCACAGAAGGATGGTTTTTTTCCTGTTCCAAATGGATCTCCAGAGCTTCCATACACTAATTAATGATGGAGGCTGCTGTTGTGGGAAAATAATATAAAGGCCCAGATTTTCTGCTGCAGGCAAGGAGCAAGGAGTGCTAATTGGGAGGGAGGTGTGAGCAAAGATGCCACCTTGCACTGACTGATCATTAGCCAGCTTTTGTCCCTTGCCATGAGTTAGAGCAATCTGAGGGTGACTGTAAATTATGTGGACTGTTAGTGGCACCAAAGGGCTATTATGTTGGCTGGGCCATACTGGTGTGTCACATACCTTCCAAAGTCTGTGTTTTGTCTTCTAGGGAGCAGAAGTGGAGAACATCACACTTTGGGTTCGAGAAAGGGCTAAGGACTAGTTTGGACAAGTGGGAGGAAACATAGGCGAAAAGCTCTTAATTGAGATTTCTGCATTAACTTAAAACTTCAAATGTTCAGGTGCTTAGAAATGAAGGACTCTTTGCAGAAGGAAGTGAATGGAAATGAAGCTCTCTCTGAATATATATTAGTGCTACAAGTTCTGCTAGAGTGTAGCAGGTAGTCCATCTCCAGAAAATCCTATTCAATCCATTAGGCTGCAGCTCCAGAGCAAAATCAAACTTCTCAAATTATTCTCTGCAGTAAATCTCTTCTGAGTATCTACAGTGTCCTTTTGACAAGCTCTTGTATGCACTGGTCTTCCTCCCCTTTAGCTTCTTGCAGGAGTGACAGGATTTGCCCAATATACATGACCTATATATATAGGTCAAGGATAACATGAAGAGGTAAAAGGCAGAAAAGGAAAATTGAAAAAAAACAAAACCCCAGCAACAAAAACCACTTAAAGATCTGGAGTTCTGCCTTTGAGTATGATTTATGAGATCTAACAGAAATGTGAGCTGTCCTGTCAGCTTTGAATTTGATTTTTTCCTGATCATATTCTATTGCAGAGAGTGCAGAAACAGAGTTGTTACTGTTCCTGCACGTTATGGTACTTTGGCACTAGGCCACTCCAGGCATACATGCCAAGATGCTTTTATAAAACCATTAAAAAAAGGCAGTACTAATTAGATATTTAGAGGACTAAAAATCCTGAAGATTTAAATACCAGTAAAGCAGTTATGGCCACAAGTGTGTTTTACATAAGTAAGCTCATAAAGTGCTTTCATCACTGGTGGAAGCAAAAATTATGAACTCCATGTTTCTTTCATAGTAGAACAGGTTAGACTACTAAATGCTTTTTATGTGTACTACTGTTCAGTATATTTTTTTCATTTATAATCTTTCCTTGTGGTCATATTTGGAGGCCACAACATCATACTTGTTACTGCACACACAAAACAATAATCTCTACCTTAAATTGTTGGCATTCTCTTAATTTTTCATTTTAAAAACGTGTTGCAAGGCACATTTTAAGGAAGCAGATAAATACTGTCAAAGACGTAGCAGAGAATGAATGTGGGTATGAGCTGAAAAGTTTTATTTAAAATTGTTTTCATGGAATTTTCCATATACCACAATCTTCAAGGTTCTCTAGGCTTCTTAACCAAGCAAAAGAACATGTGAGGAAGGTGAGGAAGCCTACTTCATAAATGTCATAAATGTGTTATAAATGGCTTGGAGAAGACAAAGGTGGAAGAAACATTCAAAGACAAACTAGGGGTCAGTCTGAAAGGAGGAGGGAGCAATTTAAAAACAGAGGGGACAGCTGCTTGTACTTCCTCACAAAATTTTGACAGAGTGCTAGAGAATATTGGGGGCAACAATAGGAAAAATAACCTCAAAAAAGATTAGAAAAAGTCATGTAGGTTGAGATGAACTTACTGTGTCCTCTTTTTTAAGATTATGAGACAAGTTGAGCTGGCCTGAAAGGAATCTGAAAATTGCCAAATGGATGCCGGGAGAGAAATTTAGGGAACAATCATTCTATTACATTTAATCCTAAACATCTGATGCCATCAATAGTCAAAGGCAGGATACACAGGTCTTTTGTTTGGTCCAGTTTAGTAGCTCTTAAACACAAAATAAACACAAGATGCTGATCTCAAGTATTATTGTGGCTGACATGTGAATAGCTGCAGTAAAGTTTGATCCTTTTGTGCACTCTGGATGCATTTTAGAGACTCTAGTCCCAAGCTGAGGAGTGGTCTGAGAATAGAAGTGCTAACATTTCATTGCAACCATGAGGCATGGAAAACAGCCTGGCTGCATGACATGAGGATGTAGTCATGGATCTGTGCCATCCATCCTCCTTTCCCCATTTAAATATTTTTCTACATCCACACCTACCTTCTCTGGTTCAGAGTAAATGTGACTTCCTTCTGAAACATTGCAATGGATCCAGAAAACTGGACAAAACATTTCCTTGGCCACATTCTGTATTAGACCAGTCTCACACCATTGTGTAGAATTAACAGATCCAACAGGTCCAAGCTTAGTAGTAGATAATTTCTTGGCTTTTTGGACTTCATTTATTGTGTGTTACCAACTAGTTTCACCAACTATGCTTTGGGTTCAGAAGGTGATGAATAGAGAGGCTGTTTTCCCAGCTGAGTGCAGGGAACAGCAGAGAAACAAATATTTCTGTTATGTGTCTTGATTTGCCACTATCCTGTTTGATATTCATCTAACTAATCAAAAATTGGAGTATAATTTTTGTCTGGGCTGTGGTGATTCAGCCTTGCTTTATTTGCAGTTCTACACTGGCAAGTGCAGATGGACACAGACACAGAGAGACACATACAGGCATGGAAATGTCAAGGGGAAAGGACAAATTACATAAGGAAAGGACAAATTACATAATTATGAGAGTAACAGAAAACAAAACAATGAGGCTGTGATATTTTACCTACAGGAGTGTCTGATTCAGAGACTCTTTGCATTGAATGATGTTATTCACCAATGTTATCCTGTGTGGATATCTCTCTGTTTTTGTTCCCTAGATTTTGTAATCCTCTTTCAGTTTGATACCTTGTTTTCTAGAGCTGCAGGGTATAATATAATAAAAATGGTATGCATCCATCTGTAAGATGCACTTAAGCTGATATGTGCAGTGTGTGTATATACACATATTTTTAGATAATATATAAATGTGATACATATATAGGAATATATATATATATGCATACAGAAATTAATACTTTGATGTATTTAGCATCTTCAACTAATTATACCTTGCAGTCTCATGTTAATTCCCATTTGAAACATTTGGCACTATTCCTCCTAATTCATTTATATTAATGAGGGGAGGATCCTCTGAGCAATAATCAGTTAAAAATCATGACTAGCTTTGTTAATAAATACCAGATTGGTACATGATACTGTATTGGCTTGTCCTTAATTAGGAAGCACTGGAAGGAGTACCAAGAGGGAAATACTCATAAATTTTTCTTTTAAAGTCTAACTGCTCTATTTCTGGTATTTGCATCTTTGAAACAGAGAGAAAAATGATAACTTTGAATTTTTTTAATTTTCCTGCACTTAAAACAGCTTATATTTAATTAAGATATACATTTGATATAGAAGTTTTTCCAGCCAGGTCCATGTGAGGAAAGAAAAATCAAGAAAAACATCAACAACATTGCTAAGTTTTATATAATTGAAATACTTAATTTAAATATTAGAAAACTGGAAATTTTATGAAGCATTTGGGGAGGTTGGATGGCTCAGGGAACTAGTAATGAACTAGTGAAGTCTTCATTTCTCGGTGATTGATTGCAATTGCATCTAGGAAAGGCAAGAAAGTAATTCCTGTAAGCCTGAGTGCAGCAGTGTCTCTGCTGTCAAAGCCAGGTCTTACCTCAGCTGGGACTCTATGAGTGAATGGGCAGAGGTTAGCAAGGACAGGCATGCAATATCTGTGGAATCTGGATTTTCTGGAATGGTAGAGGGTAAGTTTCTCATATAGCCAATGTATTTTTCATGAGTTTTTAATTCCAGAGTCCTATAAAGTGGCAACTTTTTCTGGCATCACTTAGAGTGATTTCTTTCCCCTCATGTCTTCTAGATACTTAACATCACTGCAGGCTTGCCAATGTGCAGTCCACTGGTGCTTGTTTATGCCAAATACCTCCAGCATATGTATGCTTATTTTATCAGCAATCAGTATTATGAGATATTAAAGAAAAGTGTGGTTAGAGATGTTAGTTTTTGAGATCTACTGACCAGCAGAATGGCAGGGACTGGCAGCCTGTTCTGTGCAATGAAGTAATTTCTTCTTATCAGAATCTTTTGAATATGTTAGTGCTTTGGAGTCTGAATAATGACTGTGCTGATCTGAACTGCAGCAACACTGACCTTGCTCTGCCAGGACAGTGCTTCTGGAGAGAATATGTCTGGAGAGAATGTGGCAGATGGTCAGATGGGCTTCAAGGTGCCCTAACAGGAACTGTACTAATATTGCTTATACACTCATTTCACCTGAAACTCTTTTCCAGTCCACCTGTGGCATATCCTTGCAGCCCTTCTTTCCTCTCATCTGTGCCTCCAGAAGAGAATCCCCTGCACTCTGACATTCAGGGGATTGGGGGCAGTGCAGGGGTGGTTCTGGACAGGCATTTGGCACAGTGCTTACTCTGGCTAAGCACTTCTGATCTGGAAGGCAAGAGATCATCCTGTAGTAGGGCTGTCAGTTTGTGAAATTGTGCCTTCTTTTTTCCCTGCAACATTTGTGTTTCCAGACTGTTTATCCTGGAAGCAGCTTGGGGCAGACATTTGTTCTTACAGTGTATTCACACAGCTTTGGACACAGTGAACTGGACCTTCCTTTGGACCCCAAAGGATTTCTGAACAGTGAAAAGTCCTGACATGGCAGCAAGAGGAGGAAAACCTCTTGGGCAGTGTGCAGAGAGGCACAGCACCTTCCCATGTGAGGAAGAGGATTGACTCCAGTGCCAGGTCCAGTGAGAGGGCCAGGGTGGGGACAATGTCTTCTGCTGGAGCTGCACTTAATTAGGATGGACCAAGCCCTTGGATGGTGGCATGGGATGGCAGGCCCTCTGCAGGAATGAGTGGCTGTGATGGCAGAATTGATATACAGTGAAATAAATCTGTTTTGAGAAACTGGTTTTCAGATGTTTACTTGTATCAAAGTTTGTCCAAATATTTCTTAGTCCCCCCACTACACCTTTTCCTGTTATATCTTTTCAAACTCTCTTGTCTTTACTCACCCTCTCTTCTCTTTTTAAAGATTTCCTATCTCTTGAATCAATAGTTCAGAAATGCTGCTCTGTTTAGGATCAGAGAGGCCTGGGGAGATTTTTGTTGAAAGCAGAAAAAAACTTTTTATAGGACTGGGTTTTGTCTACTGATCTAACCAAATCTGATGTCCTGCTTGTCTCCTCTTTCACTCATGTGGAGACACAGCATCAGTTTTATTTTGGGTTGTGAAGAAAGACTGGGAGAGAAGAGGGATTGTTGGAGCTGGACAGTGTAGAGTAGCTGCTCCTCTTAGCACTTCCCAGCCCAAGCATCTCCCTGAATAATCAATAGTGTTTATGCAATGCAGTCCCAATTTCGATCTCTTTTATCTATCCTGAGAAAGTCTTACTGATTTTCAAAAAAGCATTAAAAAAAACCAAACTGGGAAATTAATTAGCTTTGACTATCTTTTAATTGCTCATACAAGTGATAAAATGTTTCTAAAATAATAACCTAAAACCTGTTTTAAAAAATCCCTTGACAGGATCTTTTTAAATTTACCAGTGACAGAATGATTGCAAATGTATATAAAACAGCTGCTTTCAGATGCAGGTAAGCTTCTATTGAAAAGAAATAGAATCCTAACTGTTTATGCCTGTGTTTGATGGTAGTGCAGTTGAGTATTGTGCTATTTAATAATGTATTCAAGCACCTGTTTAGAGAAGGTAGATTCCACTATGGTCCAAAATTAAAACAACCCCATTACTTGTTGGGGTTTCATTCATAATTCTTGTATCATGCTCTGATTAGAGTATACATTGAACCTCAGATGAGCATTACCTAAGGCACATTGAGTTAAATGCACTGTATAAACTAGGCACAAACCACAAAGCTACCTTTAACTTGCACAAAACAGCAAGTGGAAATTGATTAAAATATGCATTCTACTAATATAATGGTTGGTCTCAGTATAAAAATTAATTAATGCTAATAGTACACAATCAAAACTGCTTTTAGAAATCTTCTTAGAACATTAACTAAAATGTTCATCTTTTTAATGCATTTGACTGAACCTCTGAGACTAAAAGCTTTGCTTCCTCCATGCAAATGTGAAAAAAAATCACAGCTTGAATTTTCAAGTGGTTATTTTATAGCAAGCTCCCCCAGCCATTTGCTTTTGGATTTCTTGTTAACCTGAGCCTGGTCCCAGGCCATGTGTGAGGTTGTACTATTAGCTACTACAGATTAAGGTGGCAGCCCTGGGAATCGAGGCCAATAACATATGCAGATTGAGCCACAGAGCAGAGAAGGAGATAACTAAATGAAAAAAGGGGAAAGGGTACTGTGTTTAAAGAGGCAGCACAGCAATATTCTGGGCTTTCAGCTCACAGTTATTCTGAGCATAAGGAGTGAATATATGTGGAAAAACCAAAAGAACAGAAAAAAACACCTAAAAAGCCCAACAACAAGAAAAAAAAAGAAATCACAAAAAAAAAACCAAAAAAAACAAAACCAAAAAACCTAAAACAGTCAACCTCCAGGACACTCTCTTCCTCTTGGTTTATTTGGTTGGTTTTTACATTTGGGCAAGATATTTCACTTCATTGAGATGAATTTTCCTCAGCTGGTTTAATTTACAAAATATAAAACTTTAAAGAGTCAGTTCTGTGGGCACAGCAAGGGTCTAATCCTCTGACTCTCACGGGATCTTGTGTTGTGAGAGGGGCTTTGGTTTGGCCCCAGACTCTGAGCCTCCAAATCAGGAATTCCCTTTGGATAGTATCAAATCTGTCTGTATCATTGGTGCATATCTCCAAGAAAAAGCTTTAATATAAATTTTGAGTTATTTATTAATAGAGGGAGGTTTGATACATCCTTCTATACATCTATAAACATACACACAGACACAGACAGAGACACATACACACACACACACACACACTGGCACACACATAAGCATAAGTACATTTATATATATAAACTTCTATTTATTCACAGGTACTGAGTTGATATATCTTTTGTTTGTCCCTTATTCCATCTGACTTTGCTCCTATTTTATTTCTGTTCCTCTGGATCCCTCTCAAACCTTTCTGAATTTTAGGTCTGCTTTTCCCTCATTTCTCCAGATATCTCTGCATCTTTCTAAAGGTACATAAAACCAAAAATGAAGGTGCATAAAACCAAAAACATCAAGCCTTAAAGACATGCTACGAAAGCCTACAGAAAAAGCAACAGTTTATAGTGTAATATGTATTTGTCTGGACCTTATCTGCCAAGATCTTCAACAAGAGTTCTCAAAAACCTGGAACCTTGACATACATGGCTTTTCACAGCTGTATCACCCATCAGATTTTTCCCGTTTATGTTTTTAGCAATGATTGTGACGAAATTTGATGGCATCACTAAAAAACACAGCCAAACAAAAAAGAATCTTCCTATTAATGATGCAAACATAAGCAAGCTTCTCTCTTTGTTGATGCATTTAGAAATCTGGGCAAACAGGAAATTTAGATTCAGTTTCCAGCTCCTACATAGGTTGGAGAAGGTTGCTTGTATTCCTCATTTGTCACTTTCTCATCTTCATAGGAAGGAGCCTCAATTTGTTTCTCCTTTGCTCCTTCTGTTTTGTGAAACTAATTTTGGCTATTTTTTACATTTCCCTGGGGAAACTTAGGGAGAGCAAACCAGTTCCTGTCTTCCCCAGCTGCTCCCTGCTGCTTGTGCACTGTGTCAGCTTCACAGTGGCCAATTTGCCACCTTTGTTTTGCTTTGGGTACATATTTCATTGCCCTTTACTTTCTTTACAGGTACAGCATATTGTCTTTGTTCTCTTCTAGGCTTACAGTGACCTGGGCCATCTGAGCCACAAATATCTGTCACTTCTGTCACAGAGATCCACAGTGCTGCTCCTCTATGGGAGGATATTCTCAAGGCAATCACTGATGATGTCTGTTCCAGGCTTTTTTCCACTCCTTATACATTTTAATAAGCAAACCATTAACATACAGAAACTTTTCATCATAAGCCAGGTGAGATGTAGCTAGATTTTTTTTTTTAAATTTGCATTTATTCTAAGTTTCAAAGAAAATTTAAAATGACAAAAACTCAACAGATGACTTAAGGAGACATTATTAATGGGAACATTAAACAATTAAAATAAAACCTTTAATGTAATTGCACAAAGTATTCATCCACCCTTCCAAATGGAGTGGGTAGTTGTAAGTTTTGAGAGGACAGATGGATGTGTGCTAAGCCATCTAGCTTCCTGGGTAGCTTGAAAAATCAGTGAGCTACCTAGAAAGACACAGATAACTGGACCTGTGGGATACTCAGGGCTAAGTGATCCTAACAGGAAGACATCTTTCTTTCAACAGTATTTACAGTGACACATTAGAGAAATTGATAATCATTAGAGAATTATCCTTAAGGAGAAAATATAATCCCTGGTTACATACTTTACAATTTCTCTCTGAGGATGATGAATTATTGGTAGTCCTGAGAAAGGCTCCTTCTTTTTCATCATTTCAAAGCACACAGAGATGAAGCTGCAGGTGATGAATGTGGCTGAAAGATTGGTGAAAGTCCACTGTGACAGGGTGAGCAGCAAGGGTGGCTTGAACCTATTTGAGAACTGCTAAGACACTCACTGGCTGTTCCAACTACATTTAGCAAGATTGCTAGTAAGTACCTCAGCTAAAGGAAAAACTCTCTGCTTTAACAGAAATGCTTACCACAGCACAGGTTCAATGAAGCAAGCATCTGATCCAGGAAAACCCTGTACAATGTGGATTCTATTTGAAAGTTTTGCTTGATCATATCACAACAAATTGCATAAAATCTAATGTAGGAGTAGATTACCAGGGAAAATCATAGGTCCATCTAGTATAGTGTCCTGTATTAATAGCTTGTAATGGATATTTAAAGAAGGAATTTCAGAAGAAATCAAACACAGACTCTTTCCTAGTATAGTATTCCAGTTTCTAGTAATGGGATGTGCTAGAGGATTCTGAGCTGAATGGGACATCTGATGTTGAGAGACAGACTTCTCTTTCATGGTTGCCAGCTGTTCTCTGAAACTATTTAAGTTAGTAGCATCCAAAACACTCTGCAAGGACCTCCACTCCACTGTTACATCTAAAGATACTTTCCTTAGTTTTTTTTTTTTTTATTTTGGACAGTTAATCCATTTTTTAAAATTATAATATCTAGTATGACTTATGGTTAGTTAACTTCAGAATTTTTCCTTTGTATAGATTTGCATTTTACATCACTTGCCCTTTCATCACCCAGCTACTCAACATTGTGCTCTTCTCATCTAAACTTAACTCTGAATATCAGATACATAGTCTGAGCTCATTCTGCCCAATGACAGGCATCTAAGGGAAACAGAATCAGTCATTCCAGTCAGTGGAAACACTGTAGCTTCCCTCAGTGTTTTACAGCATCTGCTTTAATTCATTTCTCGACAAGTCTTCTAATTCTGGTTTTGTTTTGGTTTTTTTTTATATTCCCAACCAATTTATCCAGTAGAGAAATTAGACTTACTGTTTTATGGTTTCCTGGGTCTCCCTCCCCACTACAAAATGCTTTAAATAACTTCCATTGTATTTCCCACCTCCACTCTTTTGGTACTGAGGTCAATTTAAGCTCTAGGTTACACAGCACAGAGTAGTTTGGTAATTTAATATTTGAGTTGCTTTAGAGCTCTTGCATGAGCTGATCCTGATGATTTGTTGTTATTCATTGTATAGATTTGTTCTTAAACCTCTTACTTACATCAATTTAGGGCTGCTTCTCAGATTTGTCCCTCCATAAAGAATAGTTCTAGTGTAGAAACCTCTCAAAGCTCCTCTGCAGCAAACACTGATGCAAAGAACTCATTCAGCATTTCTGACAAGGCCATATCTTCCTGGAGTGCTCTTACACCTGCAGGCCTGGCTGACTCCCTGGCAGGACTCCTACTTCTGAATTATTTGGGGAAAAAAAAAAAAAAAAAAACCAGAAAAAATTATGTCTTTAGCGAGCTATTATCCAAAATTTCCTATCTCTTGCACTCATGTTGTGTTTAGGCTGCTACAGTTTATATTCTATTTCATTTTCCTTTGTCAGAAAATATAGTACATGACACAACAAATAAAGGAAGCAAACAAGTAGGATTTTGGGAACAAGGAAAGAGAGCTACAGTGACAAAAATACAAGACTTAGCTATCCTTAAACAATCAAGAACACCTCCAAATATAATTGCTTGCCTACAGATATTGTGAAAAGGGTGAATTCTACATAAGAGTGAGAATGATAGCTAATATTTTACAATTCCACTAAGAATCTTGATGAAAAAGAATTAATTTCCAATTTAAATGTTTTTATCAGGTTTGAGAAAGGTTGCCTGATATTTCTGATGTCCACAGTTTGGGAAAAGACCATAACAAAGGGCAATACAACTTTTTTGTTTCATTTTAGCCATGAAGTGGTTTCAGACCAAAGAGTTATTGCAATGAGCTTCAAAATGCTATTGTGTATTTGCTAATGCAATGACTTGAAGATTGCAGAAATAGTGCAAAAAAAGATATGTGAAATGGAGAGCATGGTTGAGGAAAAGGTAACCATGGGCTGCCTATGGATAGATCCTGTTTGCAGTCAATTTTTAGCAGCAGACTTGAAATTTGGAAGAGGAGGAGAAAACAAGAAAATGAAGTAGCTGAAAAGAGATTTTTCCAGAAGCTTTCTGCTTATGCTGCTCATAGAACTCATTGTGATTCCAGTCCAAGGGCAAAGACTCAGGACAGAACAGAAGGGCACAGCAGTAGTGTTATCCTCCTTTTCCCGCAGTAAGTGAAGATTGAAAAAAATAAATTTTTAAAAATTCAAGTATTCTGAACCATAAACTTCTAAGAGGTGATCCACATCATCAACACCAACTGTGGATCAATGCAACAGAAACTGTTTGAGAAGATTTTAAGGGAACACTCCTTCCTCCACATGGTTTCTCCTCTGAGAAACCCCATCACATCGTGCCCAGTGACCAGAGTTCTGTCATTTAGAATATTTTTGTGTGAGGCATCAAGGAGCTGAAATTACAACATGTCTTGAAATTTACAGGATTAACATTTCTAATAAGACACTGAAGAATTATTCTGCTTTTTCTTTGTACCAAAGAATGGCAAAGAGTAATCTTCAAGGTAGGTATTATTGGGCACTATGAACAAAGGAGCATCACAGGGATTTTGTTTCTTCATTTTGTGTAGTGAAATTTTATTGTGTCTAAGTATTGAAACTGGATTGATATCAAATCTTTGCTGTCTAGATTGTGTCTTCCTGAAGCTACAAATGCTAGTTTCTTCTGTTATAAATTTTCAGGGCAGTTACAAGTACATGTGACCTGGTCATCTCAGAAAGAAACAAAAATAAATATTCATCATAGACTGACTATCCTGGGAGGACACCATTTGGTGAAAATCATTGTTTCCTTCTAAAAAATTAATGAGATTATAAACAAGAGCTAAACACACTTCTTCTTTAACTATGTTTTCCAAGTTTTTGTTTGAAAAACATGTAACTTCCTTGATAGGAAGTCAAGATCTTTGTGCTGTAGTGTAGAAAGATGTGCAGATGGTAGGGAAAGGTGCCAGCTAAGGTGACACTCCAGTTCACATGCTCTGGTCATGGCCACACAGCTGTGCAGAACCCTTCATCCAGAAACATCAGGATCTTGGTCTGGGAAGGACTAAGTATGGTGTTAGTATTTTTTCATGCTAAAAAGCAAAACAAGAGAAGGAGAGTTAGTGATAATTTTTTTCTTTTTTCTTAGCTTTTAACTTTTAAAATTGCACATTCACAGTTTGTGGTCAGATACTTGAAGTACATATAGATGCTTCTGTTCTCACCTGGGACTGTGGGTGCCTTTTGACATGGCAAAACAGAGCTTTTCCAGTTTAGAACTTGCAGTATATTTAAACACTTAAACACTAGATTTAATATCAGCAAGCATATATTCTTGGTTTTATGCCTTTATTTTTATTTAATTAAAATAAATCAATAAAACAACTGATCCATTGGAAAAGCAGATAAAATATATACAGTATATTGCTGTTGTTGGCCCTATACTGTCTACAGTTCTAAAAAACCACTTTATTTTCAATTTTACTGTATGTTTCCATACAACATAGTGTGTTACTCGTGCTGCAGTGCACAATGTCTCAAAATATCCATGAGCTTATAGGTCTCATAATCTCATAGTCAGGAGTAACAAACTTATGGATTCTATATCATAATATTGTTTGCTTTGATACTTCGTCTCAGACACAAGAAACTGTTTACAGGCATCTTAACCTGGCATTCTACAGATAGCTGTTTCTCCTGTTTACAAACAAGTTACATTAATGTAATGATTCTGCAATTACATAAAAAGATTACCAGACCACTTGAAAATCCCCTACTAGCATTCTCATTTATATTAGCGTACCGTTCTCAATTAGAGTAATATATGTCTGATGATTCACTTTGCTGCAAAACTTAATTTGGATTTCTTGTTAATTCACATTGTGTCAGTGCTTAACACCAAACATTAATAAATGCCTCTGATTTTTTTTTTTCAGATGTAAAAAATAAAGTTAATTGGACTGTTTTGTAGAACAATTTCTTATGTACCAGTTTATTATTTGATTGCTGCAAAATAGCCCACCTTCAGCAGGCACATCTGGTTGACTTTCTGAGAGGGGACAAAAAAATTTCTCTGAGTCAGTGGGTAACAGTGCTGGTGACAGAGAATCAGTAGCATTCAGACAGTGATCATCCCATTGCAGAGGAGAAAGTAAAGTCAAAGCTGCCCTCATTTGCAGAAAGTTATTTTTTCATTAGCTTGCACTCAGGACAAGCTTTTCATCTGCTCTCATCTGAAAAGCCAAGTTATTATAATGGAAGCCACCAACAGGCTAAGGAGGGAAGGAATTTAAAAGTTTGTGAGAAATGTGTGTTAAAAATCTGTTTAAGACAATATGAAAAACTGCTCACGTACATACAAATAGGTGAAAATTCTTTTTCAGCTTTATTTACCTGAGAATGAATTTCAGTTTGAAGAGGCCTTTATGTCGTTTCAGGCAAAGCACCTAAGATATAAGCAATTTTCAACAAGAGTACTACACATTTGTCTTTATAACAATTTGTATGTAACAGCTTTTATGCAAATGATTCTAAAGTGGCGCCTTTTTTCTAAATTGGACATTTTTATGGTTATAATTTTCTTCTGTAATAACAGCAAAAAAATGGTTGTCCCAGTGGAGTTGAGCATTTCATCTCTAGTGCTGTTTTGTGAAGTTGGAATGACAAGTTTCTTTCATTTGCACAAAGAATGACAAAAAGAAGTATTTTTTGTCATTCTTGTCTGACTTGGTTGAGGCAGTTACACTTGGAAGCAGCACCACTCCCCTGACACCAACCTTTTCTCTGCCATCAAGAATGGTATCATAAAGTCATAATAAAACTTAAAGGAACTAAAAAATATTGCCTTCTCTCTGTTTCTGCTCTTTGAAGGACATAAATCACTTTGTTGGTTTAAGTAGTTGCTGCTTTGGTGTGGTCTTTGGCATTGATTCACACTCATTCTCCAGAGGTCAGAGAGGTGACTTTTACAGACCATGATTTTAGATTTAATTAACTATGATACAAGAGAATTTATGTATTTCATGCAAACATTCCAAGGCATTAGTATAATAAACCAAGTAAAATAGGCAGGTTCTTGTTGCTTAATTGACTATGCAGTTCTGCAACAGTGATGTGAGAAATTCTGGGTCTTTAACAACGATTAAATTCTATCCCAGCTACCAATTAATTAGTGATCTGTAACCAGGAAACTTTATGATGGATGATTTTACCTCCATAAAGTGATAAATTGGTAGACTTTAATTGAGACGTACAATAAGGTTAACAAAATCTAATTGAAATCTGATACTTCATCTCATAAAGTAGAATCTCATAAAATATAATTAAATGTACTATTTAGTAAAAAACCCACAAATGTTTATTTGAATGTGAACAGCCAATAAATGCTGAGGCCCCTTATGTGTGTCTCTTTAAACTATGTAGGTAATATCTATATACCTTATATATATAAACTATAAATTCAAAGTCTATTTTTAATCAATCTGCAAGTACTGATTTTTATTTCTGCTACTCAAACATTACCTGTAGTGTTTCTTGGCATTCTGCACATTGGCCTAATGTGCTCTGTTTGCTGGGACAGAGTTAATTTTCTTCACATCAGCATAGGACTATATTTTAGATTTGTACTGAAAACAGGGTTTATAATACCAAAATGTTTGTGTTATTGCTGAGTGCTGCCTTGCAGCCTGCATGACATCAGTGCCTTTTCTGCTCCACATCCCACCCCAGCAGTTGTATGGCATGAACAAGGAGCTGGAATGGAACACAGCTGGGACAGATAACCCAAATTTACCACACAGCAACTCTGTGCCACGTGGCATGGTACTCAGCATATAAAGCTGGGGAAAGAAGAAGGAAGGAAGGGAGCATTGTAGGGATGGTGTTTGTCTTCCCAACCATTGCTGTGTGTAATGGAGCTCAGGTTTCCCAGTGATGGCTGAATGCCTGCCTGCCCATGGTGAACAAACGTCAGTCTGTCTGTGTGTCCAGGATTACTCCACCCAGATGCAGAATCTGGCACTTGTCTTTGTTAAACTTCACACAGTTTGTGACTGCCCAGTCCTCTAATTTGGTCTCTCTGCAGGGCCTCTCTGCCTTCAAGGGAGACAACAGCTCCTCCCAGTTTTGCATCATTGACAAACTCACCTAGTGAACCTTTGAGCCCTGTGTCCAAGTTGTTTATGAAGAAGAGAATTGGTCCTAAAATGGAGCCCTGCAAAACCCCACTAGTGACCCATGGCCAGCCTGATGTCACCCATTCACACTTGAGGCATGTCATAGAGCTAACCTTTATTATTGTCCTAATGAACTGAAAGGTTGTGTTCAGCCCTTCTTTCTTTTTTCTTTTTTCAGAGTGCTTATAGCCTAGAATGGTTTTCCTTAGAAATGCAAGGTATTGTCTCTCTGCTCAACAATTTCTGTCTTTGAAGTTCCTATGCTTGCATTGTACCTTCCATCTCAGCTATACAGTATCTATACATACAATTGCTGAACTGCCAGAGAAAACCATGACTTGAGACATCCTAGAACTTCAGCCAAGGCAAAGCTTCAAATCAATTAAAGCCATACTGTGTATGCAAAAGATATTTCCTGAAAATAATGACTGTAGGAGGACTTGACCAGATTGATAAGTATATTAGAATGTTAACACTGAAATTTTGCTTCTAAATTACTAGAATAAAACTCTGTTCAGTCATTAACATTCCTATAAAGATATACTGGCATCCTGGATCCTCCTATCCCTGAAAAAGAAAAAAAGCAGGGGATACAGCTAAATAGGTGAAATGTTTTGTATGCTTGGGCCACTCCCACAGAAACCATGTCTTGTCTTTAATCATTTGAATTACTTAAATAATTTCACAGTATACCATCTAATTTATAAATATCTGCTTATGAAGAAATACTTCTGATATTATGGAGGGGAGGGAGTGGGCTAATACATTATTTACATTTTAGAAGCAGAAAGGTCTTTTTTTAGGCACAATATTAATTAATAAATACTTTGTACATTTAATAGCGCCTTTCATCCAAAGACCTCAAAGCATCTCCAGATTTTTGCAAGTGGGTAAACTGAGGCAGATAACTACTAGGCAGGGTTTGCAAGGTCACTCTGTGTGCTCCTGGTGGAGCTAGCAAAGGATACTCTAGTGCTTTGACTAAGAATCCTGAAACCAGCCCCTCTGGCCCACTGTGCTGCATGAGCAAATCTATGCACACTAATAGATTATTAATGTTTTGACAATCTAATGGTTTACTTAGTTTGACGTAGCTTTAGGGCTTTATAATTAAGGAAATATGTGTTAACATTGGTATTAAAATATTTTTTTGTCAAATATTCAGTGGGATCAAGTTAACAAATGCTTGCCTTACTGTCTCCCTGAAAACTAGTGAGGAAAACAGCTCATATGGGATGTGGAATAAAAGGGCTGATTTCACATGAAAAGGTTATTTTTTTTAAACTTTTCTAAGTACAATGTTAAAAAGAGTTTGGAGCATGTATCGAGCAACACTCAACAAACAGGACTGAAAAATAACCCAAGATTTAAAAAATATATTTTTAAATTTATTTTGAAAGCCCAAATCATGTCATGCCTAATTGGCATCTGCACTGTGACCTCTTTGCACTTTTGTGGTAACATAAAAGCACCTCTAAGTGTGGATATATGTTAATGTACTCATCTGTGATGGTCTAAGGAGATTTAGTCTGACAAAAATATATCTCCTCAGTGTTGCCTTCTATATTTGCTATTAATTTAACTCAATAGGAAAAATGAGGTGATACAAGTTCTTTTGATAGTGTTTTTAGATTCATACACTATATTTACATCTGACTAAAATACTTTTTTGGTGCAACCTCTGCTAACCAGAATGATCACTGCATCATGAATAATCAAATGAGATTAGCCAACTGTGTCCAGGTCCAATTGTCCTCTCATTATCTACAGAAAAAGCATTCTTCAGTTTTAGACTGCTTTACAGTCCACTACCATAATCCCTGATGGACTATCACAAGAAAAACAGTCAAATTCCTTTTTTTTCTTTTTTTTTTTTTTTTTTTTTTTTTTTTTTTTTTTTTTTTTTTTTTTTAAATATTAAATGTTCTTTATCCATTCTTGATTATCTGCTGGCTGGCTGTAGCATGCATGAAAGTTCACTATCCCTGTCGTCCTGGTGTGTTTTCTGCTTCGTTAGTTATGAAAATCACATGGTGATTACAAACCCTTCGTGTGCAAATCTGAAAACATGATGTACACAGTTACACATAGCCATTTACCACACTCATCAGTAACTGCAGGATCTCAGGAAGACCACTGACAATTCCCCTTGCAACATGATTTCTCAAAAGCATTCCTTTCCTATAGCAAGGTAATGGACTGAAGGAGGCACAGATCCTCATCTCCCTGACCTTGGTGTAAATTAGGATCAGCTCCTCTGAGATCACTGCAGTTGCTCTGAATAAACAACAGAGATCAGAGTCTGGCTCAGGAACTTTGCATACTCACTATTAAACTTGGAAAAGGGAACTCCTGTCTGTCTCAATTTCCCAAGTGCTATCTGTCACTAACAAGGCACACACACATTAATTGTGTGTTTTAAAACTTTGTTTGGTTGAACTTGTCATCCTAGGCTAAAATTGTGTGACCTAACTTGTAGTAGCTTTTGCAGTGAAGGTATCATTTACTGTTGAGTATATTTTACTGTGCTGTTATAGATCTTTTCACTCAACCAGCTGTCTAACATGTTGAATAGTCTTTCATCTTGTCAAACACTTCCATTCCCCTTTCTACAGCTTTCTCAGCCAGCATGTACACACCTAATCAATCTAATGCCACTGTCTCCAGACTTTAAAACCAAAAAGCACTGCCCAAACTACTTTTTTAAAGAGACAGTCATCCTTTTCCAGTAAATTCACCATCAAGAGGACAGATAAATTGTTAAATGAGAAGAAACACATCTAAGAAACTGTTACTCTAGGTCCAGCCTCAGAGCTTGGGTTCACTGCTGAATCTGTCATTCAGGAAAGGCTGTTGGGGGCTTCCCTTCACACTGATCATGTATATGTTAATGTAATGTAATTTAATAAACATCTTACACATGGAACTGACTTTAAATCCTCTTGCTTTAGCTTACTTATACATATTTTTTCCAATTTTAGACAAACAAGATTAGTCTGCTTCAATCTGTTCAATGCCATTTTGTTGGATTTGTTTTTCTTTTTTTTTCCTTTTCCTTATCCTTCATCAATGGAACTCCATTAGTAGATTGATATTTACATCATACAGGAGGCAAGTGAAAAAAAAAATCCATTGGCATTGCTTTCAGGTGGCCTGTGCTATGTGATATAGTGTATACCTTTTGTGGTATGGAGCATTCATTAGGGCTGTTTTTATTTTTATTACTTTTATTTTTATTAGATATATTACCTCCTGAGACTGTATGAAGTGAACCATGTCACTGGGTGAGATTACTACTCTGTTAATAGCAGTTCTGAAATCAGTCAGTTGGGAATAGGCTGTGTTGTAAGAACCTTTAAAATGTGAATATATGTGGTGGGGGACAGGGTAGCTTTCCAAAGGGGAGGGTTTTTCTTCTGTTGATGGATTCTCCTGTGGAAGGTTTTTCAATTGCATGCTCATTTCTATAAGTGATTTAGCTAAAACAGATAACAACACCTGAAACAAACACTTTTATAGCCGGCAGGTACACATGAAATAGAGAGGCCTGAACAAACCAGTAGAGGTGGGTGCTTTGTGTTTTCAGTCTGATTTTGAATTACTAAGGATGGAGGGAGGTAAAGACACTTCAACCTTTAAGCCCCTTTGACATTCACGAAGTGCTAAAAGTCAGCTGGGGTCTCTGCTCTGACAAATTTGCATCTCTTTGAATATGACGCTTGAAAAGCCAAGCCGCTAGATTAAATTTTGCCATGGAGAAAATGAGAAAGGCTTCCATCTCCCAGGTCTACTGGGAGGATCTTTATGGTTGATTTACTTTTTTTAAATAAATGTTTCTTTATGTGTTTTCTCTAGTTTGTGTCCAGCCTTCCTCTATCATGCAAGCTGTAACTTCTGCCAGTTATATCAGCCCACAGTAAGTCAACCTGGGCAGAGCACAAGGTGAAAGAATATTTCAATCTAAACTGCATACCCCTTCTGTGTTTTCTGATTAAAATTTGCAAGCAAACCTTGGAATAAACTATACCTGACATGACTTCTAAAATAATTTACGCTGTTTATAAACCATGGGCTAAATCCTACAAACCCTCCCAATGCCATTTGTATGCAGAAGGGCTGCAGGTTTGCAGGGGCTGGCCCCGCCCGCTGCGTAGCTGAAACCTTACCTTAGAGGACAACAGGCAGAATAATGATTATAGGAACCCATAAAAATATTTAACTGAATTACCCATTGAATAAAATCTACTAAAGTATGAATTATCTAATGAGCTGTTGCTGTGCTTCAGGCTGACTTATCCCGCAGTGTTAACAAACACCACAGACTCCTATGGACCTGTTATGGGGAGGGTAAGGGCAAATTTGGTGTAGAAATGTTTCAGCTAATGATAAATAAAAAGGTGTATGTAAGGCAAATGTTTCAAGGTTTATAGAAGCTTATAATATGGATTCTATTTATTTGCTAAGCATTTATGTCAGCTCTTGAATTTATAAGCGTGTCAGCAAAAAACTTTTCACAGATGTTGAATGTAAACATTGTTTTAATGTTCATTGATGAAATCTCAAGTACACTGCTGTTATCCTTGCATTATTAAATAAGGCTAGGGCTTGAAATCATGCTAGATTTTACAAAAAAAAAATACACCTCCATTGTATCTACATTTGCTACTACGGGATACTCATTATTTTTGGAATTTCTAAAGCAGAATAAACATTTTTTTTTGTGAGCCAGGAGACGACTCCCTCAATGCTTTACTTTACTCTGTCTTTGTTTCCTCGGTGTATGTGAAACGTGTATGTAATAGTATCATACTCAGAGCCAGTAGGAGATATTGTGTGTGAAGCTTTTTTTTTTCCTCTACACAAAAATTGTTTGCAAGATCTGTTCACAGCAAAAGCTATGAAAAATCACGTATAGCTAGTTTTCCCTTTTTATTTTTATTTCCTTGCTGAGTTGTTATAATTTTCTGGCAGATCACATTACATTAGAATGAAATGTGATCTGTAGTTAGGACTTAGCAATGCATCCTGCAGCTTTAATTCAGTCACTTGGGTTCCAGTTTAGCCCAACATGTGTCTCTTGAAATAACTCAGGAAAGCAGATTGATGATATACTTAGCAGAGGAATAACAGCGTTGGAGACTGCAGTACTAAACAATTCAGTTGTTAAACATATCTAAGCATCAGAAGAAAAAAATCCAACTTTCTGAAAAAAAAAAAAGGAGAATATTTAGGAACCCAAAGCTTCTGTTGGTATTGATGGAAACAGTGAAATATATGGAGCATTTTTAAAATTACTTAAAATGGACTTGAAAGTCCAGTTACTGCAAACTGATCCTGAGGATCAGAATCTTACTGTCACTTCAGGGTCTCATTCAGGTCTGTTTTCTTCAGATGTCACTGTGGCATTTTAGTATTTAGACACAGAAGTATTCTCTTTTAAGAGAAACAATCCTTTCCAGTAACTAAATAATTTGAAACTTGCATATAGATTCACGTGCACGCTCAAATGTTCTTACACCTTTCAGCGCCCATTGCTTTTGCTAGTTGTGTCTTCCCCTCTCAAATCCAGCTGTTCTCTCAGCTCTCTCAGACCGGGTCCTTCCCATGCTCACTCTGCTGCTCTGCACTTTGAACTTTGAACTTTGAATAGAGCTCTGCACTATTCATTCATGTCATTCCCTACTTTCAAAGACCACTCCTATTTGTGGCATTTTATTCCTGGTTGGAGGCTGCAATCACCTCCAGGACTGTAGTCTACAAACTGCCAAATGCTGAAGGAAGAAAGGTACATCAGTCCCACTCAGTTACTCAGCTCCAGAGAGCAGGCATGGTTTGGGGTGCAGCAGGCTCCTTGTCCAAGCCCCAAGACAGCTATTGTGGGATGGTGACTTAATACACCCGAACAGACTGAGCACAGTCTAGATATTTTTGTTCTGAATTAGGCCCCTAACTCCCAGCAAGTCCACTTCCCAGCTAGGATAATGACTTAGATGCCTTTTTCCAGAGAAAAAAGAAAGTGAGTGATCTGGGAGTCTCTGAGAAAAGCACTTCAATACCTCATTTGAGTACACCCTTATGCGATGTATTGGAGTTTCTAGGACAGCTCACTTACAAATGGATCATTACAGCAGTAAAAGCCAGTTTATTATTTAACCAATTCAGGCTGAGTGGAGACTGGAGAGTATTGGCACTTGCATTGATTGTAAGTAAGAGTCAAGCAATTAATGAACAGAGTTTTCAGCAACAGTCTTGAGGAGAGTGTGCAATGTGCCCAAATAGGTATGACTGAGGAGGTGTTAACTGAATTTGGAATAAGCCTGAAGACAAAGGCAATGAAAAACAGGACATTTCCATAACGCATTGCCAATGTCCACACATCACAAATATTTTTAAATGCATGTAGATTAAACTTAACCTTTTGGTCTGGGTTGACAAAGTAGTTTTCAACCCCTGTATGCTGCTTATCACCAGTAGAATATTTTAAAGAGGAAAGCAAATGTCTCAAAACCCCCTAGGAATTTATGTGAGTGGTCATAAGTCATACTAAGGGGTTAAATGTCTCTGATAGCCAGAGTCTGGAGTAAATACACAGCTCTGCCTAGGAAAGATGTGTCCATCCTAGCACAGAGCTCTGGTCAGAAATGGTCAGGCTTGGTGCTAAACTGATAGCACTGCACATATATAGATGTCCAGGGTGGAGAAGTCTGGCTTGGAAAAAGCTCTTCAATGCTCTTTGCTTCGAGGGGATAGGCTAAATTCTAATGGATTTACTTGGCACATTTTCATGCTTACAGCACTAGGCATATTTTTTTATCTTAAGGAAACCAAAGACAATTGAAAATTCTCATGATTCCAGGACTTCAACATTTTGGAAATCCTCCTTTTTCATGCAGGAATATATTCTAAAGGGACACACACATTTAGGACACATTTCATCTACCCTCTGACAGTTATACAGCTGTCTTTCCTTATCCAAGTCACTTTTAAAGATTAATTTATTCTATAATCCCTACAGCACAGGTCAAAAAGAATAATAAAAAACCCTAAGTAAATAATTAATAAAATAATAAATTTGTAATCCAATTAAACAACAACAACAACAATAACAACAACAATCCCCCCAGATCTTCTTCGTGCTTGAGCTCTTAACCATGCTATATATTTTCTGCACTTGTCCTTCAGATGGCATGATCTTCAGAGTACTGGCTTAATTTCTGATTCATTCAGCTAAGGGTACATGGTCATTGTACAGAAAAGAACACATAATAATACACAATTTATTGATGGGTGCAGATACACACACCATGTGCACTACTCAAATCACTACAAATCTGAAGGCATATCTGGTTGCTCACACATTTAAAATCACACATGTAAAGAAATGAGGATAGACACATGCACATGTAATGCTGTCCTCATAGCACTCATCTTGGGGTTATGCAGATCGTGTGTGTGTATGTGTGTGCATGTGTGTGTGTGTGCCAGGCACAGAAAACACCTGCAATTGTAAATTAACTCTTTCCAAATAGTAAAAATCATGCTATTAACACGACATGTTTAAATCCAAATGGACAAGTTTATGCTTCCTTCTGCCCTTTTCTTCCTCTTTCTCACTCCCTCACTCTGCCTCTCCCTCTCTCTCTCTCACTTTACCTTCCCAACGGCACTATTTTATTTCAGAAGAAAACTTATGAAAATTGTTGAAACACACACTACAAAGCATTTGCTTTTTTTTCCTCTCCTTTTTTTTTTTTTTTTTTTTTTTATTTCAGCAGATAGCCCCCAAAAAAGGCAGGGATGTCAAAGGCTTCGAGTCCCCCCTTTGACATTCACGCAGTGCTGAGAGTCAGCCGGGGTCTCAGCTCTGACAAATTTGCATCTCTTTGAATGTGACGCTTGAAAAAAGCCGGAGCTGCTAGATTAAATTTTTTTTTTTTTCCATCGAGAAAATGAGAAAAGCCTCTATCTCTCCGCCGAGTCTACTGGGAAGATCTTTATTCTGATTCTTGTTAGAATTGTTTATCACCCTGACAGACCAGACTCGGACGAGATAAAGGCGCTGCTCCATCACGGGGCCTGACAGTGGTAGGACATGCAGAGAAATGAAAGGAGCAGGGGAAAATATTATTAATAGATGCCGACTTGATTTGCCTCTATGGCACGTCAAGGAAGGAAGGGAGGGGGGAGCCACGGCTTGATTGCAAGCCTATGAAGTTCTGTCCAAAAAAGAAGCTATTTTTCATTAAGTGATAGAAGGGCTTTTTTCATGTTCTTTCCTGAGGAGCTGATAACTTATGCAGTTTATTCTAACCCTGCTGATTTCTGTCAGGGAAAGAAAACTCCTGAAAGATGGCTCCAGCTCGTCCTTTTCAGAGAAGGAGGCTGTCTTGTCAAAAATGGTAGCAAGGCATTAAAGCCCTGGCCTTGACTCCTGCAAGGTCCCTTGGATGTGATTGGGTGTGCATGTGTCTGTGAGCATGGGGGTGGGGAAGGAGGGTGTTATTATGCACCCACTATGGCCCTCTGAGGGGAAAAAAATAAAAATATATATGCAGAGCAGACCTTGCACATATGCACATAGACACACACCCCACATACACAGAGGCTTTGTGCATTGAGCATACATGCAAAAACACTTGTTTCACTGCCTAATTACTCTGCAGTTAGTAGAGATTTGTCTGATATCAGTGCATGCTAAATTTGAGAATTGGTTGTAAAGTTAGAGTAGCTTCAAAATTCATTCAAAATGAAAGTTAAAAAATAACCAGCTCCCTGCTACCTCCTGTATGTCAGGTCACACGCAGAAACATGACTGGCAATACGAGCCCAAGATCTCCTGCAGTGATGCTGAGTCTACTGTGGCTGTCTCGTTTTCTGGGGCAAAATTGTCTCTACATGATCATTATTTCTTTTAGGTTAGATTTTTTTGGATAGGGAAGGTAAGAGTAGAGAAATTTTTTTTTTGTGTTCATCGTGACCATGCTATTGTTATTCTTCGATCCTTAGCATTTGCAGCTCTGACCATTTGGGGCATTTGCTGCAATCACAGTGTTTCATGAACACAATTCCTTTTTTGTGATTAACTTATTTGTTTCCAGAGAGGATTGTGGTTGATCATGATCCTAACTGAAGGTTGAATTCAGTATAAATTAACTAGTGGAGAAATGCTTGCCTTAGGGCAAAAGAATAGGTCTGTTTCTGTGAACCTACTCTTGGAGACTCTTCATCCTACAACATGTTGAGCATCCTGAAAGGAGCTATGAAATGTGCTGAGCTCTCTGCTTTCAGTAGAATGGAAGAGCTTAGCAGCTCAAGGGAATTACAAACACTTTGCCACTGGAAAAGCTAGAGATTTCTTCCTGGAAATCTCATGGTCAGCCTCAGTGCTAGGCAGTTAACTTTCTCTTTATTCTTCAGATTTTTCCTAAAGGATTGCTCTTTCCAGTAAGACCAATAAGTGCTTTTAAAAGGCCAGATCTTTTCCATTCAGGTGGCATTAAAAGAGGAATTAATGATGGAATTACTTCAATACACTTTAAAAAGACCTGTGCTATCTATCTTGGTAACTCTACCAAATCCCTCCTGTACAATCAGTGGTAGTCAAGTCTGTACCTGATCCATTCTCAAATTCAAGCGTGGATGATAAAGAATGACTGCTTGGGGGAAGTCCAACACAAAATTAGGGGCTATACAGAGGCTTAGGTTAAGCTATGATTTTTACCACCTACTATTTCAGGGATCTTTCTCACCTCTCCTGGACACTACACTGCAGATTTCCTATTAAATATCCTAACCTTGCCTAGATATCAAGCAACCTGATGTACCTGGCAGGAAGATTATGGACTGTGTGCTAATGTATGTGGCATAGTTATTTGTGTGCTGATATGAAGCTGGGTTTGAAAACTCAGTTATCCAGACATCTATTCCTTACCACTTTGTGTCAGAACACTCCTGAAAATCAGTTTAAGGACATGTTAAACTACTTATGAGTGGTAGTCTGGTTATTGTGGCATAATAGCAAATGTTAAATCATAGAATCATAGAATTACTAGAATACTTTGGGTTGGAAGGAAGCTTACAGGTCATCTAGTTCCAACCCTCCTGCCTCCTTCCACTAGATCAGGGTGATCAAAGCTCCATCCAATCTGGGCTTGGGAGAGCACCACTCTTTCTCAGATCAGACTCACAGAAAGTGGTGGAGATCTGCAAGCTGGGAGGGGGAATGCAGGTCTTGCATGTTGAGGGTCTGAAAACCTTCATCTCATGTCCTTTCTTAATTTTCTATGTTGTTTGTTTACTGATTTGATGTCTGTGAATTCCCAGGAACATTGTGCATGATAATTAGTTCTGACTTCAGAGCTTACACAAATATTTGGGGAAATCCTATGTTGTCTCTATGTGAGGAGCCTTCTGGTAAAACATAATGAACAATTACTATAGATAATTCATTTATTGATACTGAAAATTTAGGAGCATTGTGTGAGCTCAGGATGATGTTATGTACGGTTCTGTACAAAGCAGAAACAGTCTGTGCACATAAGACAGTCCAAGGATGGGAGAAAAGAAATAAGACCACTACGTTTTTACAGCTCAGAATCTGAAGCCTCTGATACTGAGCATCCCAAGGTCACACAGCAAGTGTGTGGAAGGGTTGAAAGGTTGAGCTCAGGCCTTCAGCCCTAGTTCAGTTTCTTAACCACAGCACAGCCTTTACTCAGACCAGCTCAGTCTGTTTTGGCTGAGCCAACCTCTCCATATCACGTTCCACTGTAACCTAGACACAGAAAGCAATTTAGAAAGGCCCCCTTTTTTATGACTACAACTAATTTACCAAAATTCTGTGACAAGGCAGCATGACGTAGGTAGGGATTTGCTTCTCTTTTTTTTAACTGCAGTTGTTTACATTGCTCCAGTGAGAAAGAGGAATATTGTTAGTGAAACTTTGAGAAGGGAGGTTGAGTTATGCATCCCCAAAGTCCTCAATTTGCATAGTTTTAGAAAGTGGATATATTTGGCAGGCGTTCTTTTTATTCAGCCATGGGTTTGGCACATGCCAGAGTACAGAGTCTGAGTGAACATCATGCAGCAATTTAAACTGAGCAAACAGATGTGGTTTTGCATTTTGTTATGTGTTGAGTCTCAGGCTATCATGAAAATATCTCTGGGTAATCAGCACACCCAAACTGCACAGTTCACGTGTTGACACCTTACAGCTATGCTACAAAAATAGATTGTTTTTCTTCATTTAGTTATGATGCCCCAAATTATTGTGGATAATTATAACTGAATGTATCAGGATTAATTTTATTTCACATAACTGTCCATGAGTTGGGGGTCTTTATATGCATTATCTCAACCCTCGGACCTACAAACCAGCACAGAGAGATGGTGACATCACAAGATTATTTATAACAATTTCATATGAGCAGAGTGCAAAATTTCTATTTCTGAGCAGGAGCCTATACAAAGTGCAAAAACTAATGAAAATGACATAGCTAAGCAGTATTGAACACAGCAAAAATATTTTCTTAGAAATCACTTCAAATATAGACTACAGAACTGGTGACTGCAGCCCAAATTTAACATAAAGGATTTAAGACCTGGTCCCATATCACTGGCAGAATTCACTTGATTTAAATGCATGTCAGTCCAGGCCAATAAAAGGCAATTACTTTTTTGTATGATGATAAGTATGAAACCCTGAACAATGTCTGGAATGTGTTTATTGCTGATCTTTGTCTGAATTAGATGGGAAAATAGCAATTCTTGCATTGTTATACAGCATCTTTCTAGATCATGTTAAGTGTGATGGTTTCAAGTTGTTAAGGTAGAAAGTTAGGGCTATTAAATCGTGATTTCAGTGTAATTATGGAAAACACACACATTTGTACTTTATGATAGCTTTTGGCTTCCTAGATCTTCCACAAGATTATGTGGAAACAGTATTACTAACTTGTTCATAGCACTAATTTTTCAACTGTAGAAATAACTGTAGATCACTTCAGGGCAACCTGCAAACATGGAATAAAAAGTAAGAGCTAAAGTAGCTGTGAAGGTACTAGCTGGCCAAATAAAAAGTGTTTATCCACATTGTCTGTCCAGTGTGGCTGCAATCGTGAGTGTTTCTTCTTTGAACAATCCAATTTGTTCTCCCACAGAAAGTTTTGCATTGGTAGTTCAAATTTATAGATGTGACCCTAAAGGAATTGATTTAGAGAGTATTTTTAATATCACCTGTTACTAGAAGGGAGTTAATAAACAAATTTTTATTATCCAAGTAACTCAATTTTTTAAGTCATCAACTTCAAGTGAGGAAAGTCTGACAATATGTGTGGGGAAAAGAGTGGGGGAAAGCTGTCCTTTCATTCTGGTTCATATTCAGGGAACAGCCTGGGTTAATAATTTAAAGGTAGGAAGTTAATTTATGCATCCCTGAAATCCTCCTTTTGTGCAGTTTTAGAAAATGCATACATGTGACAGGATATCTCATTGTTCTCAGGATGTGTTATCGTGTATGTGTGGAGTAGCTTTAGTGCGATATGAAATGCAAATTTGACTCACTTTGTTCTTGCCACTTTTATGAATATTAAAAATATGGATAAAATAATTGTGAACACTTGGATAAGGTCTTTACCTCCTAATTTCAGTGCTATGAAGTTTTGATATTGGTGCAGTAGAAAAAAAATTGAAAATTTTACCAGCTTTTATTGTCATAAGTGTAGGAAATTTAATTGAAAATTTGCATTTTGAGTGCACTCTGTGTGGAACTTTATGATTATGTGAAACTCTAATGCCAGTGACACAACAGCCTTTCAGGCCAAAACAATATAGTTATTCATGTTAAGTCAAAATGTTCTCATTCAGGTGATTTTAAACCAGCACTAATCTTCTGGAGCACCAAGTTTGTAATAAAGAGGGGGTTAAAGAAGAATTTAGCCTCAGCAGACAGGCAGTTAGGAACACATAGGGCACCACCAGTGCCACCACTCTACATCCCCCTTAACACCAGTCCCTCTTGATGCTCCCTGCTTAGTGCATTGGCTTGATGACAAGTTTATATAACAGTTTCCACTCCCATTAGCAGATTCCTGGTAGTAAGGGTGGCTCTAAGGCTGCCACAATGAGCATTGCTTAACATTGTTAAGCACTGATCTGCAAGTTATTTCTGGTTGTGGATGTGTGCTGAGTAGTGCTCCAGAAATTGAAGCTATGTTAAATCAACAGAATAGATTTGTTGAAATTATTGTGGGAGACCAAAAGGCCAAGTCATTACTTTTTGCATATGATTCTTAAATGTAAAAATAAAAAAACAGTTACTTTGCTTCCCCAGCATTCATTGATGTTATACCTGTGCATTAAGTGCAGACTCCCATACTTCATTTGCGAGACAAAGAATTATGGTGTAAGTACTAGAACAGATTATTTCTCTGGTCTTTAGTTTAATAGCAGTGTAGCTGTGAAGCTGTGGACACAGAATGATTGGTCTTATTTGTTTAGATTATTCAGATAAAACATGAGTAATAGTCACAGCTTGGGCTGAGATGCTTCTTTACTTTAACTGTTCTAAAAGCTGGACCCGCTTCAGGAATTCAACATCTTTTCCTCCATGTGGCTTTTAGGCTGCAGTTATACAGCTCTTCATCAGCATGTAGTGACTTTGCTCATTTCTTTGACAAAAGGCTGATAATCTGCACTAATGGCTTTGGCTGACTCATATGTTGAGTTCCCAACTGACTTTGACTGGCAGGCTGAGGAATATTAGCAATATGGAAACGAAGGTTGATCACGGAAGGAGACGGACAAGCATTCTGGCTGAAATCCTGCATATCTTTACTTTCATTAGAGTTCATTTCTTTTTGAGGTTAGACTGGTTTCTAATTGCATTCCCTTCTCTGCTTACAGAAATTTTCAGGTCCTAGACTGTCATTCCTGTACTTAGAAATTTCTCTTTATACAAATAGCTCTTTGGATTATGACTTCCCATATATACAGTTTCTCTTGAGTATGAACTGTCTCTAAAGAGGAAGGTACAAAATGTATGGAAAAAAAAAATTTTACTTTCCTTTGGAAATCATACACACCCAGTACCTGGAATTATAACCACTTGACAATTTACCCACTTTAAGAGCAAGAAGAGGGCCATTCCCAGCTTGGACTGAGATCTTTATTTGTTTTGGTTTGGGGGTAGTACTCTCTGGGGTAGTTTAGTTCTGAGCTACTCTTCTACACTGTCTTTTATTCCATATATCAATATAAGAGCACATATCCTGACACATAGATGGTGATAAATTCTGTACAGAAGGAACTGCAAATTGTATAAACCTTTAGGTGAAAAATAACAGGATAGGACTGAATAAATAATGATCTAAGATGCATTTACCCATAAATTCAGAAAGATAAACAGTGCCTGAAATTAGCATGTAGACTGTCCTTGAGCAAAAGGATTGAAAGTTGAGGCATAGGTTGTACTATTAGTTTAGATTACCTTAAAACAAAATTTGGAAAACCCCACTCCCCACCTCAAACCTAAAAATTAAAAAATAAATTTAAAATAAAAATTCTTAATTTCAAAATTTGAAAGTGGAGGTTTTGGCTTCCACGGGCAGATAGAAATGCTTTGCAGGGAAAAGTGATAAACATGCAAGTTAGCAAAGGTTTTGGGTAAAAAGAATATTTCCTGTGCAGAAGTTAAAGCTTCTGCTTAGGTTTGTCACTTGCATTCAACAAATATGTCCCTTCTGTTTCTCAGCAGGATCTCCACAAGCACAGGTGGGAAGATTGGTTTTGATTTGCAGAGATGGCATGATAGAAATCCTTTGTCAGGAGAAATGACTATTAGTCAACCTGAATGGAACTTTTGGATTTTTGCATGACAGAGGCCTCCAAAGCATGCACATTTTGTTATTCCAAAACAACAGTCAGAAAAGTCACAATGTGAAATGTTTGTTCCTGTTAAAAAGCCAGTTTCTTCCTGGAGGAAGCTTTATGTCCTTTCACATGCATGAGATTCCAGCAGGTGTTTAAGCTTGACTCTCAATTATTGGCAGGTGATTTTGAAGAACAGTCACCTAATAAAGAAAGAAAACATTAAAGAATTCCCACCTGGAAATTCCTACCTATCTTAATAAGATAGCTTTATATAAAGATCTGAAGCCTTTTGAGATTAATGAGGTCTGTTTACTTTCCATTTCATTCTGAGCCCCCTTTACTACATGTGTTGAATCAAAAGGCTGAGAATTTCAATATGGGAAACTGAAAAAGAAATTGATAAAATGTAAAAAGTCAGCTATTGTGCTGGATTTGAAGTCTGTCTCTCTCCCTATCTTTGCCAGGAGTTGATCAGAAAGACTGGAAAACAACTGTTCTCTTTCATTAACAAAACATTCAAAAAAAAAAAAGGAAAGAAAAGCTCTCTGTATCTCTGTGGCTCCAGAGATAATTACATAGAGGTACACACAAATATAAAATACGTGTGATGTTACATATTGGTTTGCAGTGGTGCAGTGATATTGTATAGATGGAGACATAAACCTGTCAGTTCAGGTTTTACAGCCAGGAGTGCCAGATGCACTGTCCAGGAGCCCAAACATACCAGTCTGTGCCACCAGCCCAAGAGGCCACATCAGGGCTTTCCTCTGCTCTCACAGGTTTCTCATGTGATAGGGTTATGTTCCCACATTTTAAGTGCCATTCTCTCCCTCCATGAGCTTTTAGTTTTTGATAAAGATGCCATTGTGTGTAGCAACATTCATGTTTGTTAAGAGTTCCCATATTGCCTGTAAGAAACTCCTTAGGTGCTGACCTAAAACAGATGCCTTGAGCACTCTTTTTCCTACCTTTTAAACTTTTTAATGGTTTGTGTATTTTAATTTTACTAGTCACTTAGCTTTCTCATTATATCCTGCTTCTCTCCTAGCTGCCTACAGGGGAGACTTGGAGAGATAACCTTTCCTTTTCCCTCTGTCCAAATGCAAAATAAAAGAAAAGCAAAAAAAATTACATGCCATGGTGTGGCTATGTATACCACTCTGCTTTGCCAGGATCTGAGAGCTCTGTTTCAGATGTTGTTCACACTTGTACACAAGAGTTTTACTCAGGCTGCCTGGGTCTGATTTGGGGCATGCAGTGGTCTCTGGTTCTTGGGGTGCCACCAGTGAAGTGGCCATGAACAAGGCTGGACAGGACAACCTAGGACCCAGATATGTGAATGTATAAAGACTTCAGGACAAAAGTAAAGTGAAGATAGATTCATCTTCACTGTAAGACAGTTACAGAAAAGAAAGCAAATAATATTGCAAGAGGGCTGGAAAGCTGGGAGGCCTATAGCCTAGATTCCTGACACTATTAAATATTACCCTATGTTTGCATGGTTTTTATCACCTCTCTGCACTGTTTCTGTTCAATCACAGAAAATACAATAAAATAAAAAACACATGTTGAGATCTTAAAAAACATTCTTGTTTTTTTTGAGACTCTCAGCTAAAAGTTGCATTGACAACTGGCTGGTAAAGTTTGACATGCCATAGCTCAGTCTTTTTGAGTCAGAGAGATTCCACAGGAGTTATTCTCCCATCGGAAGAGAGAATTAAACCTACTACAGAAAAGGAGAACAAAACAAAGCTCAAATCCAACATGCCATGAGAATTTTGCTTTGCCTCAATGATACTTTCTGAGACTGTGGGCAGCAGATTGTGTTTGGATTGTCAAGGAAACAGTCGGGCCATTATTGTTGTTGTTTAATTTTTGGTGGTTGAGGGTTTTTTTTCCCCCTCCTAGTCAAAGTATTAAAAAAAAAAAAAAAAAGACGGGGGGGGAAAGAAGTTGATTTCTTCAACAAGCAGCTGCAATGACAGATGGCTGATGAATGCACTACCAGCAGTTCCAATGGAACTCGACTCCGTGGGAGTCAGGGCACTGCGCACCTTCCAAAGGGCGCCACGGTAGTCGCTTGGGAAGGGGAGTGAGAGTCAGAATTTCTAACCATGGTGAAAATGTACTGAAGGAAGAGAACATGATGACAAGGGGTGAGAAAGGGAAGGGAGTGATTGAGATCCATCCAGCTGAGTCTTTATCCCCAAGGATGAATTAAGATGAAATAGGGGCCCAGAGCCATAAAAACTTCAGGAGTACTTTAAAAATAATGCTCCTCTGCTAAAACATATCATCTTAGCCACACACTTAGATTTAGTCTTTGTTGATCTTCCTTAGACCCCAGATAGACTCCTCCTCTCTCTATTCTCTCTACACACTTTTCCCCTCTTTTTCTTGTTCCTTCTTTTCCCAAAGCTATCTCCTCCTACTTCATGACTGCGTGTGATTGTGAAGGAAGCAGATAGGCTGTTGCTCTTCTCAAAGCTGCTTCCTGATGCCTGCCAGATGTCCCCCATGAGTCTTTGTTTGCACCCAGGGTCTGGCAATCCATGATCATCCCTGCTGGGTGATCTTTGATGCAGTGCCCTCCCTTGTAGTGCTCAGACTTGAAGAAATTATTTACCCTGGCCAGTTATCACCTCTTTATCCAGAGGTGCCCCATTTAAATGGGTAGTCAGCAGAATTTATGACCTTCTATTGGGAGTCCTGTGCCAGGTGTGAAAATTTGTCCTCCTACTGCCTTTGAGTTTTAGCACACTGTGGAGGCAGAAGCAACAAGGAAGGAGCACAAGCCACACTCTCTGAAAGGAATTTGCAGACAAGAGTGAGGAGTCATTTTCCTGCATCATGCAGAATGTCATAACCTGCATAACCCCTAGCCTCTCATGGTCCCCAAGACAGTGCAGTTCCCCCTTTCCTCACCTCCCTGTGTGAGGTGAAAAGAAAAGAACTGGTGCCAGCTGGAAAAGCAGTAGGGGTTTGTAACAGGGCAGTGAGTAAACAGGGGACAAAACTCCTCTAGCAGTAAATGTACTGTGTAAACATAAACAATAGCAACACGCAAGACACGTATTCCAAATCCGTCTCCAGTGAGAATCAATTATGTTATATCCAATGAATCAGGGGAGGGGGCTGGTGAGACAGAATGGGGGTCTATTATTATTTTCAAGTCAAGTCAACCAGCCAAGTCTGCAAACAAAAGCATTTTCTGTCTTTTTCTCTCTGTCTTGTTGATGGCCTCCCCTTGTCTCTCTTCCTTGGCATGTTTCCTGCAGTTTCACCACCCAGCAGTAGTTATATACATCTGAATAACACTGCAGTTCAAACACCAAAAGAATTGTTTTCCTATGGTTTCTAAATGTCTCTTCTATTTTCTTGTATTCATAATCCTGGCATAAGCAATGTGTATCAAGGGGTGTTCTACATCAGAAAACTCAAGCATGAGGCTATCTACATGTGTGTGTGTGTGTATGTGTGTGTGTGTGTGCTCACAAGTACATGAACATATGTGACTAAAAAGGCAAGAAAATACTGCTACAGATCATTAATGAAATAATGACAGGCACCTCTTTTATAACTGTGGTTGTAAAAAGAAAGCAGAGGTTTTTTTTCTTGTGTCTGCACTTCACTAAGTAGTACTAACACACACACAGAGGTTTTCTTCTGTATCCCCAAAATCACAAAATAGGAAATGAAAAGGGGAGGAGGAGAAAGAGAGAATTGCTGGAAATTATTGTCTCTTAGGATTCTCTAATAATAAGGAAGGAGCTCGACTTTGAACTCTTGATTCTTTGCCAGAGAACAAAAACCTTAAAGCATTTTGCTACCTTTAATTGTATTACTCTTCTAGTAATCAATAAAGATAAAAAAAGATAATTCTATGTACAATATGAAATCACACAGTATCTGACTATGTGGAGATAGATTCCACTTATCTGTCTCTAGGGGTAGTTTCTCTTGTAGGAGAAAACTCAATTTTTATTTGGATTTTAAAAATGTTTCAAATTATTCAGTCAATGCTACATGCATATTAAAAGATTTATTACCAAATATTCTCATCTTGATGTACTGGATCTATGCACCCAATTCCCACTAATGTTAATGGAACCACATCTGTAAATCCCTGCACATCAAAGCCAGACAGTACCCATAAGTATTGCAAATACATAGGTATCTGGATAAATAGCACAAAGATTAACCACCCCTGGCATTGCTGTTTTTTATTTCTTTGTGTAAACCTTTCTGAGGACTCGAGATGAGATGTAAGAAACGAAATGCATCCAGCCCAACGTCCCCCACACTTCAGCATGGGTGTTGAAGGGAGACACCTGACTTCAGAGTGGTGGCACCCACTCTAATTGAAGGGGAGAGGGAGAAAGGTGCCTCCACAGGGTGACTCAGGCTCTGGGTGGGCTGAGTCATGCCCACAGGTGCCTGTTCCTCTCCACTGACTGTTAACTGGGGGTGTATATAGAGATGGTAATTCCAGCACCTAAAGCAAGATAGGTCACATCAGGCCTTAAAGTGTTAAACCCCCATTCCAGCCCTCTGCTATGGGGTGATGTGAGTGCTCCTGCTCAGGAAACAGGCTGCTCACTCCATGCTGGGGTGCCTATTAGCCCCTCATGTTACAGGCACAAAGAGAGATGGAGAAAGGGCACCCATCCCTCCTCTCTCATTCCCACCAATATTAAAAACCCCACATTCATATATTAAAGCCAAGATTTTCAAACACGGATTCCTAGCATTTAAGCCTTAAATCCCTAGATGGAATTCATAAAAAGCAGCTTGGATTTCACTGCTCCAGAACTTGATTTTGGGTTGATTATCTAACCTAAGGCATCCACGCTTTGTAACTTTTGGATCATGTTTTAAAATTAAGAGAAAACAAGTGTATTGTTATTATTAATAATATAAATAATAGCTTTATTAATTTAAATGTCAAAATTTATGCCAATATTAACTGTAATTGAAGTAAATTAAGCATACTAGCAGCAAAGTTATATACAACTGTACATAGCATGTTGGAATTCAAAGTAAACAAATGCATGTTTTAAAGTGAAAAAAGGATGAGGTAGAAAACATAATAATCACGGGCCCAATAACTATATTAATTGTCAGAAGAGAATACAGCTGCAATAAAATCAAAAGGAGTGTGTACAGTGAAAGATGAGTGGGATGATTAGAGCACAGACAGGCCAATAAATGTTAATTAATAATACCTTTCTGAAACTTCCATTTCTTATCCCTAGATTCACAAGTGCCTTACAAAGGAAGCATCATTAGCTCCATTAAGCAGAGGAAGGAGGAAGAGGCATAGAGTAATGAAGTACAGTGGCCAGCATCACCCAAGGGTACAGCTGCACAAACAAATTACAGCAAGTTAAATTAGAGGATATATTAACGGAGTCAGATGTTCAGCTCTAACTTCCTATTTGTCTGCTCTTGGCCTGCAGAAAATGAAACTCTTCTTACCTCAGGTCTAAAGAAAAGAGTAAGGCTCTTCACCAGCTGCAGGAGGGAAACAGTGAGTACCTGATACCGTGAAACCACACTGGCTAACTTGCTCTAATGCCACCTCCATCAAAAACCTGGCTAGTCTGTGAGATGGCAGCAATAATTTTGTGAGGTTCTGCTGACATTGGGATGAGTGTGGTATATAAATGGAAAGGGTTGACGGGAAAGGAAGGTTCTGGGGGTGAGATACATCGTGTAGTTCAGCACAGAAAAGTCAAAATCTGTTGCAGATCTGCGATGTGACAGTAGGGTTCCAGGAAAAGCAGGTGGTGTGGGAACGCAGCTCCCCATTAGGGCAGGGCTCAGAGAGAAGGGGATCAGTCATAGACAGAGCCTTTATTACTTAAAGCTTTAAAATCTAAAAGGGCCAGCTTAGAATCAACCTGTTGCTTGGGGGCTGGGGGCGTGGGGGATGCAGCGTGGTGCAATGTGCTCCTGCTGGCTCACAGGGCTGGGCACGCGTGCTGCCGTGCTCAGAGCAGGCAGTGCTGAGCAGCCTGGCTCTAAGCTCCCCTAAGAGGGTATTACAATAATTGAGCTTGCTGGTAACAAGGTCTGTGCTGCTATATTTGTGATAGGCTTGGGATAAACTGAGCACGCAGCCGGTGCCTGCAGCAGAACTGGAGGAGGGGGGAAAAGAACCTCTGACACCAGGGCTGGAATCCTGGCTTCAACTAAAGCAATGGCAAAACTCCTTAACTTCAGCTTGAGCCTGTGTCTGCCAGGTACTTTTCATGGAGCACAGTGTCCTAACACAGCACCAGCACACACACCTGAGAAACACAATTCTTCAAAGTGCTGGGCAACATAATAGAAATAATTCCAACCAGTGCCATCACCCAACACATAATTCTACCAACTCAGAGAAGAAATGTTTCCACCTGCAGAACATCACTCTCATCCCCTATGGCTGAAACAGAAATCAAGAGGTGGCATAGGATTCTATGTAAATTTTGTTAAGATATTCAGTCTATATTTTATTGTTCATCTGTTTTGATCTATCCCAAATTACAGTCTTTCTCACAATGTAAAATCTGGGAGACGATCTGGAACAGACTGCATTTTCCCACATGCATTTTCCAGTAGCTTATTCTCATTTTGAAAACCTTTTCATCTGAAATTCCAAATCCTTTGTCCCAGTCACAGCTAATAACATGAAATTTGAGCCAGAGAAATATTCACTTTTTAGTGCTCTCCTATGTGTCTCACATTCTTCCATGTTCCACATCAGGCAAGTGCCTAAACTTCCATTTGAATACAGAAACTGCACAGGCACTGTCTGTCGTGGCCCATTTCCTCTCCCTGATCCTCCTGACTTTTTCTCAGTTGTTTTCTGTTGGGGGCTTGATGCAGTAAGTACATTTAGGGAAATCCAAAGAGTTTTGTTTGCTCAGAGGAAAGCAGTGCAAGGGTTATTCCAGGGCAGCACTATCCTGAAGGAGCTGTGTGGGCAGTTCCTCCCCAATAACAGCACAGCTTCCCCCTGGGTTTTCTCCTGCAGTGGGGTCTCTGAGCAGTCAGGGTGAGTTCCAGGCAACTCCAGAGCCCTGCCACAGTGCTGGACCTCTCATGCTCTTTGCCAGTGCTCACTGTGCTCCTGAGAAACCCTGGCAGGATTTCAGCTAACAGATCAGCATTAGGTCAGGAAACCAGGGACCCATATATCTCTTGTGGCTTAAGCTAGGCACTCATAGGCTTTGGTCTTGCTAAGCTTAGGTGGTAGTGAGCTAGGGATTTGAAGATGAAAAGTTGAGTGTTAGGCAGGATTTAGGTATGCTAGTGTTCTCTGGATTGAGCCCTTTGTGTAACCTTTTTGCCTAACATCATTTACTGCTCAAGAATAGGCATCCTGAAATTCTGTGGTCTGCTGTGTCAGCCACAAATTAGTGATGGTAAATGCAGGAAAAGAAATTATCCACAAATGAGTATATTACGTAAAGAATCTTGTGTGTATATGTGTGTGTGCACCTGGAGCAAAGTGAATGCTTTTTGCACAAATAGAAAAGCATTTTTAAAAAATGAAAGTATGATACTCTATGTGAAGTCTACAGTCATAACAGGAAATCATGCATTTTCTGCAGAAAGATTTTATTTTAAAAAGCAGAGTGCATCTCATTGACCTACATTCAGCTTCCCCAGCATACACTGTACCTGCAGAACTTTGCTGCAGACATACATTGTAGATACAGATCAAAGGGAAATGCTGGTGTCAGAATTGTCTAAATGTCCCTTTTTGGGCCTGAAATCCTAGATCATTGCCATGCATTTGCACTGACTTTGTAACTTTAATCAACCTGTAAACTGTTCCTTGGACTGCTGTCTTTAAAAGCCAGGTAGGCTGTTCCTGGGGATAATGAATGTCTGTATCTATAGAGCAGACAAATGAAGGTCTCTGTTGCCTCAGAATGAAAATACCTATATTCAAAGAGCTATCTAGAATACATTGCAGTATATAAAAGTAGCAAAATAAAGTTAGCATCTGTGTTAAAAGAACTGCAATCCAAACAAAGCTAGGTTCATCCTGTTCAACATATACCCTAATTGCTTTGTAGAACATTTGGTCCCCTCTTGAGAAAAGGCTGTGGGGGTGCTGAACATTGCCTGTCAGGGTGCTGAGTTTTATTGCACACACATCTGCCTATTCTGACTTAGCCTGAGACCTGCCAACTCATTTCTCACCCCACTGTAATGGGCCTGGATTCACATCAGTGTCTGTGGGTGCATGGGGAGCAGTGGAGTGAGAGGAGGGAGATGCAGGGGTTAGCACTGACCATGCTGGGCTTTTAGGCACCATTCTGCCAGGTAAAAGTCACTCAGGGGCACGGTCCAGCTCTCTAACACAGCACCTAGCTGGGTGTTTAAGAAATGAAGTTGACAAAGGAAAAATGCAAAGAGAGGAAAGACCCTTCAGAAAACAGGAATTGTGTAAAACACAAGGTGAATACAGACCCACTGTCTGCACCCTGTTGTGCAATCAGGTAGCTGTACACTATAGCTTTTACTTTTGCTTGTAGTGCAAACACTGTACAAATAGATATTCTCTGTAGGATTGTCTTTTACTACTATACAACTTCAATAATTTGGACAGTGATGGTGTTTTCGATTATTATATATTAAAACTACTAAAGAAACAAGGCAGCAACATAAAATTTCTATTAATAAAAATTGTTCACTGAGATGGAATATATTGCCATATAGTCTCTGTTTTTAATATTTTTGTTTGTTTGGGTTTTTATGTGTGTTTGTTTGGTTTTGATTTGATGGGTTTTTGTTTGGTTTTAAATTTATTTTCAAAAAGTTAGAATGGTAGATGAAAAAAGTAGTTACAAAATATCTTCTTATTCCAAAAGTTAGTAATTCAGCCATTATAAAAAATTGTTTAAACATGGAATATTTAGGGGAAATGTATGTGACATAAAAGTATAATTGTGAAATGACTCTGTATCACAAAATATTACCATTTCCAAAGAGCTGTACTTGATACCATGTCTCCACAGCTGTGAGCTTCTGGAATGAAAAAAAAAAGGACTTCTCTGAAAAAATTTCTTCTGAAAGAAGAACCTTGCAGTATCTTGCAGCTTACTCTTAGAACAAATCCTGTTACTTCAATGTTGCATCCCTGTCCTTCCATTCTCACAAGTTTAGAAAACTTTCAAGGTCTTTCATTAACCTTCAACTCTTCCCCAAAGTCATGATAGATTTACTTTTTATGCTACTTGTATATTCAATGTTAAAGTAAAATGATATTGATCTATCTCTTTCTACATTGGGTACTACAAATTCCCTCCTGGCCCCTAAGTGTCTGTTCAAGTCATCTTGTATTTTTCCCGTCTTCCTGATGTCTAGTCACAAGACAGATTTTAATCTCATGAATTCAGCTTTCATTGAGCCTAACCATCAGCCTCTTTCTTGAAGACAAGTAGAAGCTTCTGCTGGACCATGGTACCTTTCATGAGATCTCCTCACACCACATTGGCTGGAGACCATAACTGCTTCACACTTTTTATGATTTTACACAGTCACTTGTTGTTAGTTACCTGATCTGAAGGCTAGATCATAAAATCTGTGCTACCTTAACCAGTGGTAAATCAACTCACTTTTTGGACATCCACATTACTAGTGCATTATATGAGCATGGCAAAAACACATCCAGGTGACCCAAGGAACCTGAATTTTCATTGGTGAGCATAAAGAAAATGCTCCATCACTGGATAAGTCTGTGTACTTGATTTGTACTGAATAAGCCTAAAATCAGGCACTGAAAATTTGTTTTATGATTAAAAGGGAGTGGGAAGGACATGGTTCCAGAAAATAGATGAGTGGGAAGAGAATATAAGTACTAACAGGGGTTTTTTTGGGAAGTAGTTAAGGAAGAAAAACTGTGTAAGAGAACTAGGGAAGGATTGTTCAAAGAGAGAGGCAAGTCAGGAAGGGAATATTGTATCTTGAAAAAGACCTAAAGGCTCCCAAAGATAATGCATTTAGTAGCTTGGATCACCATCCTCAAGCATTAGAAAGCATGACAATGAGAAATCAGACTATATGAAATCAGAGACTACTTTGAAAATTGTTCAGACCCCATTAATATCAGGTAAAATGCTTCAGCTAGAGTCTTATCTAGGAGGGGGCTGTAGTTTGTAGAGGCCAGACCTCCACTATGAATCTAATAAATTGTTTTCTCTTGTCAGCAGATTGTGTTGCAGTAATTTGTTTTTATTTTATCATCAGATGTTTTAAAAATCTTGCCTTTGGCCACTGACTAATTAAAGGAAAATGGCCTTTCCAAGGACAATTGAAGCCAGTAGAATATACAAGGTGATTTAAAGGGGACATGGATGACATAGAGAAGAAGAATTTGGCAGCTAGAGTTAAATTTTCTTGTTTTGGTGTATTTTGCAAGTGATATAGTTTGAGAATTAGAGCACTGTCAATATGTGCTATAAAACTGCATGTCCTTTAAGAGGATAATGCTCCACTAGACCTTTTGCCACAAATTACTCTATATAATTGGACCTAGGATCACAAAGAGTGCACATTTACAAGATAAATTGAAAATTAATGAACAAATAATATAGTAATTACCAAATCTTTATTATTTGAAGAATATACACACTATGGGGTCTATTTCTTCCTCAATGAGCATGTGTAACCCCCATTAATTTTAATGGGAGTTAAGCGTGCACATCAAAGGAAGAATTAACTCATGATTTTAAAACTGACTACTAAGATTAAGACCTGCACTTTTGGCTTTGAGTTGGAACTGTGGCATATCTTTTGATATTTATCTCTTTTTAATTGTGTATTTGTAGCTGAACCAATTTGCAAATCATTGTTATCCCTATCAGTACAAGGCAAAGATAAATTGCATTATATACCCTACTTCTTGGACTCCTTGATGTTCTTTTCTGATTAAATTGAACTGTACCAGCAGTATCATAATTAATAATCTATGCTGATCAAGTTGGCAGTGCTAAGGCTGTTTGGTATCTGATGGCAATGAAAAATTGTTGAAACAAGGTGTGTCATTTGTTGGTTTTTTTCACTAATGTGAGAAGTTTACAATTAATAACACTGAGTCACAGAGATTTTCAGATAATGCAAACCCTGCAGTTTAGGTCTGGACAGTGTAAAAAACATCCAGTTTAAAAAGATTTCTGAGGCAGTTCATGAACTACGATGTTAAGCATATGTAAAAAGGATTTTACTTCTTAGAAAGAGATTATAAGATTCTCAGATGAAACTTTCAGTCCCAAATGAATTGGTGCTAGTTGTTCTTTCTACCTCTTATCTCAGGGAAATTATATTTTCTTGTGCCCTTCTATAGTTGTCCATTAATTAATATTAGTGAAATGGCTTTCTGCAATTGTACATAGCCTTTTTATATCAATCCAGGTATTGCTCCCATCTTAGGTAAGGAATTAAGAATATTTTAAAGTGCAAACTGACATGGATTCAATATATACAGATGAAGAACTTCTAACTTATCTTTTAAAAGCAGAAATTCAAAGTCTTAGTTTTTTCAAATGAATTATCTAGTTGGGTTTTTTTTAATACTAAATAAGTGGTGAAAAGCTCAGAAACATGACTAACAAGAAGGTGAACATTGTGATCTTAATGTCAGAGTTAAAAAAACTGCAGAAAATAAACAAAAGAAGAAGGGAAAAAAAAATTAAAATTATTTGCTTTTTATGTGGGCAATATTTCTTGTTCTATTTAGAAAACTTACCCTAGTAGGAGATTGCAATATATACATTTCATATTCTGTCTGTTTCTTCTTAGACTATTGCAAATTAGAAAGAATTTCCATTTGTTTGGCTGTGTGACTGTATAACTGAAGGAGTGCACTCACAAAAATATTTATCCACAAAGATATGGCCACTGAATAGCCCTTTTAAATTTTTGTTTATTTTGTTCACCTGTTCATTTAATTTTAAATATTTCAAACTGTTGCAGCTTGTAGCTGCCATTTGCACTGCCTCAGTTTTGTCCCATTTCAAACTGGAGAGTGAGATTAGGGGAGGGAAGCCCTAGGTCTCAGTAGTGGAAATCAGTCAAAATAATTTAAATCCTATCAACTTTATTTTCTCAACAGTAACTACTTATAAAAGGTTCCTCCACAGTTCTGTGCATACTGTAAGATCCCTCAATGGACAATATTTGCAAAATTTTAAACTGAAATGGGGCACTCAGTATCATTAGTCAGTTATTACAATGCTAAGTGGTGCCTTGATGTCCTCTCATTATAAAAGTTACATTTGGGATAAGGGACTTCACTGTTTTGCCACATCTGTGAATCAGAGGATGGGAATTTAGAATCCGATCAAAAGGAGGGTGTGCTGAGTGACATCTGTATCAATTTTTGAATAGTGAGTAATGTAAAGAAGGTTCAGCAAGGAGACTATTTTCTTGAGAGAAAAATAATTATGAACTATCAAAATGAGGGTTAGATGAAATAACTTGAAGAACAAGATCATGAAAGGGTATCCAGAGAAACTAAAGTGTATTAATAATTTAGAAGCAAGTGTTTGAAGATGGATGGTATTTGTGCTTGTATATTCAGTCAGGATAAAGTTTCAGAAGGGAAACACTAAAACCTGGGGAGGGTCACTCAGCTAATTAAGGATAGAGCTGAAAATGAAGACATACTAATTGAACTTTTTTGTTAAATTTTCAGAAGAAAAGGCTAAAGAAGGAGTCCAGCCAGAGCACACGTGCAGCTAAGATGCTGCTAAGGGGAAGAAAAGAGAAGACAAAGTGAGTTTTTCTCAGAGACTTATGGCAAAAGGATGAGACTTAACAGTAAGAGGAAACTCAGTTGAATATAAACAAAAGTTTTCACAAGAAAAGTGGTTAAACACTGGGACTGTATCTAAGAGAGGCTATCTATAGAGGTTTCCACTTATTAAATAAATTTATATTTCCACAAAAATCTTCAAGATGAAAACAATTTTTTTTTTTAAATATTCACAAAGAACCTTGTGAATTAACATCCAACTTTGTGCTCTGGTGAACCCACACATTGTAAGTGCATTAAGTGCACTGATGAAAATGTTACCCATGAAATCTATGATTTTTAGAATACAGAAAGTTATACATAAAACCAGGAAAATTTCTTTTACTTAGTTGACTTCTACATGATTACTTATGCAAAATTAGCAGTCTTTAATATTATCTTTCAATGGAGATGAGGGTATTATTAAACTTATTTTTTCACCTAAATGTGGTTAGTATTTTGTAAGAATAGCTTTAAAATCATAGTTATTGTGAAAGGAAGAGAGTGTGTTGTGTTGGAAAGCAGAAGTGTTTCTCTGCTATGTTTTTTATTGGCTCTTAATTCAAACAACCATTTGCTGAGAACAGTATCCAGTGCCTGGTATTTTTTATTTGGAGATCTGAATGAATTAATACCCAAATAGAATATCTGCTTCCAAAAAATCTTGGGGTCGTTTTGTAATATTTACAGTCCTGCCTGCCTCTGAGTTGAAAGGATGGATTGCATTTTTTATGGTAAAAAGAGCCCCAAAATTCATTTGAATTTCCAAACTGGGTCCCTCTGGTCCTCAGATAATGACTCCAGTTTCTGAAGAAAAGCCATCAAAGCTTCAAAAACATCAATCCTAAGAATTTCCCCATCAAATTTCTTGATTTAGTGCCACTGTAATCATTTGGCTCTTAGCCATTGTCTTCATTAGGCCCACTATCATGACCCCATAGGTTTTTACCATCAGCAGGAGAAAAAGACAGTTAGGAAACCCTCAGCATTTTTCAGCTGTGCTGTGTTTTTTTTTTTTTTTTTTACATCACCAGCTTTCTCTTTTCCTGAGCAGTTTGCATTTTGGGGTCTGACACAGCAAGTGTGCTACAGCAAGAGTACACTACACAAATATCATGGAAAGCACAGGGAGAAAAGCTCTGTATAAACTTGCCCTGCTTGCCTGAGCCAGACAGTTCTTTATTAATGACACTGTCAAAGTTTGTATTGTGCTCACATTGGAAGGGGAAGCTTCATCCTCACAAAACCAATAAAAGTTGATTACATACATATGAAATCTATGGATTAGGGGCAGGATTCTTGGATCCTTTACAAAGGAAGTGTCATGTTTCATCTTCTGTGGGGGAATGTATGGGAATGCATATGTGAAGCCACAGAACTCCATGTAGTCCCTTTCAGTGAAGATCATACAAACAGAACCAAATTTTCTTTAAAGCATAACTATAGGTTTATAACCACAAGGGGAAAAAAAATCCCTTTCTCTTCCTTCTCATCTTCAGTACCACCTGAAGGCTGTCAAGAGAAATTAATGATTTTGATCAAGGGACAAAACATGGTAGATATTCCTAGTTAATAATAATACACCAATAAATTGCATTAGTCAAAAGCAATCTGAAATGGCATTTTGAGAGGAGAGAGATAATGCCAGACCTGTGACTGAAGGGCCAAATATTCTAATGGGACCTGTTAACCATCAAAAAGTGTGATTTTCAAGGGCAAATATTGTTCTAGATTTTGTAGAAAATACAGGAAATGTGATTCACGGTAGCAGAAGTGTAAGGCAAGATATTATTTTCTTTCTAAATATGTGGTTCATTTGAAATATAAAGCTTTGTGAAAGAAGATGAATATACAGGCACGTGCAGTTGCATGAAAATAAAAGCATGGAAATCCCAATAAATAACAGTGTTCTAAAACCAAAGCATTTCTGTTTGTTAATTTCAAAGTGGCATTTCAGAAAAGACTTTTTATTTTCTCTGCCACAATCCATCACTTACTTATAATACAAAAATATGAAGTAACTGATTTGACCAAGTTGACATAATTTGTCCTTCTCAGAGTTTTTGAAATCTGCAAAATTTTGTGGTTTGAATTATGTCCAGATTTTCAGAATCTTTCTCTAGATAGAAATTCCATTCTTTTTATATTTGAAATTCTCTACTTAAAGTGTTTTTGGTTGACTAAAAAGATGCATAGCCTTTTGAACTTATTCAAATGCTCTGTTCCAGAATATGTTTCCTAAGTAGGCATCCTTGGCAAATATATTTTTATTACCATAGTAGCTCAGATAATCTTAGTGATAAAACCTTTTCCCATGTATTCCCATCACCTTCATCCAACTCCTTTTTTAAAATGGAGCTAACTCCAAAGGTAGCTGATGAACCCCAGTGAAAGGAGAGAGGAACATCATAGAGTAGGTTTAACACATGAAGTCAAACAAAATAACCTTTCATAATGATTGGGCAGGATTTGGCATAGGCAATATGTAATCACCAAAGCCATAATAAGTGAATAAGACTCCAGGGGTTAAAGGAAAACACCTGACATTATGATATGCGTGATGAAATATTCTTCACATAATCATGTATTTCAGAAAGATAGTCAGCTTGATTGTTACATTACCTAAATTGAAGATAAAAGATGAAATATATATCGTATTATTATAGGTCTGGTAAATTACTATAGGGCCACCTTACCTTAATTGAGTCTAATGGTGTGGGAATTTCCCCCTGTTAACTGGATGGCAAGGAGCACCTGGTCTTTAAGCAGTCAGACCATTGGATTGATGGCAGACTGCATGCAGGAGGAGGACAAAGCCTCCTTTGTCCCTGAGGCTGTGGGCTGCTGGTGCTCTTCTTGGTTACTGGAAATGAAGTGACACGTGTTCAGAAATTCTAATCTATCTCTGAGAGCTGCAGCACTCCCCTCTAGGTTGATCTAAGACACTCAAGATATTTAGGTTTTTGTAGGGTGACTGTTCACATTTTCTTTCTCTCTCTCTCTCTCTCTCTTTTTCTTGTATGAAATGTATAGAAATACTCCCAATATAAAGACTGTGGAAAGCCATGAACAATACCCAGCTTTAAATAGACAGCAAGAGTTCCTGGACATTTTTTAAGCTGTATCATTGTAAGCTGCATATGCTACCCTCAACCTCCATACCATAAAATTAAGTATTCTCTCTTACTCAGTACTATACAAATAATATACATTTTGTGTGGATCCAAGTTCCCAAATGCAGAACCAGGTCTTATGTCTAGAAGGTGTTCAAATGGACATTTGGCCACATTGAAGGAGTTTTGCACCAGTCTTGAAGTTAATTTTGAAGGAACAAGTCTGTTCTGCTCCTGGGGGAATGAAAATCATCACATAGAGGCATATACACCCTTGTTTGGAAAAAAAAAAAAAAAACCCTAAGAAACTTTAATCTGTAGTTTCTAGAAATTTAATAATACTAGGTTGCATCTAGTCAGAGTTATTTATAGCAAATGGTCTTTCCTTGGAATACTTTTCCTTTTCTTGAAAAGGTACTGTTCTGAAGTTCAGGGATCAAAGCAAAAAGTTCAAACATCACTACAAAATACGTTTGATAATAAAATATTAAGCATTCAGTAATAAAGGCACAGAAATGATTATATAACTCTTTAGGTTAAACATGACCCACTTAAATAAATAGCTGGAACTTAAAAAGACAGTCTGCAAAAATCAGTGTATTTATTCCAGTGCTCTGAATGACATAGGTTTAAATTGATCTCACAATCAACTCATATCTGCTTCAGCACAGTCATCTGATATCTATTTAAATGAATCTCATCTAAGAGGTGCAAGATCACTCCTGGGTGACAATTCCATGGCACAGTGGGATGTATGCTAATACAGCTGAACTCAGGGACAAATTCTTGCTGATCCTGATTTAAATGGGAATAGAAATTTGTTGTCTTCCTAAATGAAGAAAGATCAAACTTCGAAAGAGGAAGCAATTTGTTGAGATCTGCATGCTCCCTGATTTAGAATAAAATCCTTGATTTTCATGATCCCTTTTAAATAAGATCTGACATTAGACTTGGGGAGAATGTGGACAGTAATCCCAAGTAATTTTTCCAAGGCAGAAAGAATGAGAAAAAGAGATAAACAATGAGGGAGCAGAGGGAATTTTGACTTAATTTGATATTTAAAATATAATTAAAATACATTAAAAGATGATCAAATAATTCCATATATGTAAATATAAAGTATCAAGCAAGCTGTATATATTGGCCCCGTTTCAAAGGCACATTTCTGTTCATTAATGTGCATAAGCTTCTGCTTAAGTGCTATTTCTTAGAGGGAATGGTCTTAAGTTCTTATTTAAGTGCTTTTTTAAACAGGGCCAACATGCAGCTCAGTGCCATTTTCACTCAGACACTCTGCTCACTACAGTCACCTATTCTGTCTTGACTCCAGTACAACAAAGTCTTCCAGGTAGAAACTATGACTCTACATTTACTGATGCAGTGTAGCATTGCCAGCTCCAAATCCTGAATGGGGTTTTCTGGATTTTCTGGTGTTTCTTAGCTGAGCTGTTAATAGTGGTAATACAAATAACAGTTAATAAATCAATCTGTTTCTTCCAGGAATTTTGCTAGGAGGCATTAACCCCTTCTCACCATCTCCCAGGCCACACCCCTGCACTCTTTACAATGAGTGCAGCATATTTTTTATTTCTTCAACTGGCATTTGCAATCTGTCCTGACATAATTTACACATTTACACATTTTACAGAGCAAAGCACAGTCATGCAATTTAATTCCAAAAAACATAAGCATAGGAGACTCGGCACACTCGATTAGCAAAGCATATGATCGAGTTTTGCCAGTATGATATCAAAGGCACACGTTTGATTTGAATTTGTGTCAAAATGTACCTGCTGCTCTTCATTTCAAAACAGACATGTGCTGATGTGTTAGCCCATATTCACACACAGGGGGCTTTTTATATGCTGCAGACTGCACGTGTAGACCAGTGTCCTTTACAAATGCACTCTCTTTCCATTCCTTTTCTCTTATCTTAAGGCAGCTGGTCTTCCCATCCTTAGGGAGAAGGAAGGCCTGTCACCACCTGAGAGACAGAGCAGGGGGAAGCAAGAAATCGCTATTCAACCTAATGAAATATAGTTCTGACCCAGATAAAGTCATCTGGGTTCTTCCACTGATCATTGCCCTATTGAGCCACCATTCCAGTTCTATTATTTCTTTTAAATAGGGATTTAATGCTCATGAATGGAAGGTGAATCCTCGAAAATGAAAGGTGATCAGTGCAGTAAAAGACAAATCAATACAGAACCAAAGTGCTCTACTTATCCACAGGGCAAACTAAAGTGAAAGGAAATGTCTTCAAGACCCTCTCAAGCAGTTGTACTAATAGAAATGATGATTAAATTTCCGTACTATTACACTTGGACTTAAAAAAAATCCGTGATTAAACAGTTACTAGAAAAGGAATTGGCAGCTACCCGGGCATTTTGCTGTTCACTTTACTTTAGCTTCATTTAAAGGAAGTTTATTTGATTGAGTTTTGTGTATTTTTGATTAATAAATATTGATAGCTGTAAAGAATGTTCTGAGAAAACCAGAAGAAAATTTCTCCTGCAATTTGTTTAAAGTTTCTAGAAATGCAGGGAATTAGGTACTTTGCTGGGGTTCTGGTTCACATAATTATAAATTAGTACATTTGGAATAATAGTTTGTTCAGCAGGTGTGAAAAGGGTTTTTTTTTAACCTCTAAATGTGATTAATAATGGAGGCTGCAGATACCATGATAGGAAGAGAAGAGCTTATGTTCACAGGTAAAATATTTTTCAGTCTCATGGAAATTGCAAAAAATGAAAATGGAATTTGGTTCAGGAACTCTCTGTGCTAATCTGGGATTGACATTTGGGGGTGTTGGTGTCAAGAAATTTTGGTTTTGGGTCACTCTCAGCAGTAGATGAAACAATAAAGGATTAACTTTCTTTGATCCTCCAGCAAACCCTGATTGGCTGGAAGCAGGGAGAGACAGTTAACTTCACAAAGTCAATAAATGTGGCCATCTGGGAGAATGCAAATTTAGACAAATGTGATATATGTGGGATGACACTTCTTCCTTAGAACATGCCACACCATAAAAGCATTAAAAATACATTCGTATGACCCAGAGCATTTGATTAAAGCCTTTAATATGCAATAAATTCAGCCCCAAGCAAACTAAACGGGACAACATGTACAAATTCCAGATTCAGATTCATTCAGGTTCAGTTTTCTGCCTCCTCAGCTTCTTCTCTTCAGGCATTTCTCTCTGTGTTTCTTTTCAATTCATCTGAGAGGAATCTGTGTAAAAAAACTGTAACTCCTTGTGCCAAAACTCCTTCTTTGTGTGGAAAACTCTTTTTCATCTTTCAGCTCTTTACATTTCATCCTTTTGAGCCACTGGCTTGAGAAAAAGTTCAGTGTCTGCACATGGGTAACCTCTCCTTAGGAGGACTCCCAGTATTTCTAAATAGGAGTAAAGCTGACCTGATCAGGACTTGATCCCCAGAGCTACTGGTAAGAATATCTCACATCCAGCAGCATGTCCTTCCCCAGCTGCAGGAACATCACTGGGGCTCCCAGGTAGGAAGAAATTCAAAATTGGTCACTGTTCTTCCACATGCCATACTTCTAACCTCTAGAATGCTGCCTGCAAAGCAATATTTATCTGCCATTGTTTGTCTAGGTCTTTATATTATTCATAGACTGTTTTGGCATGAAATAAAATGCATTTCCATAGACTGGACTGTGTCTTGGACATGCTCACTCAGTCCAGAGGCCTTACTAAAAGCCCAGTTTAAAGCAGTGAGTGAAGTACCCTGTTCTGAAACAGTGACTATTCCTTTTGTGGTGCCTGAATACCTATATTGTCTGTTCCATGGCAGGAAAATGGGTAAAACCAGGGTCTGCCTTTTCCCTGCAAGGTCTAGAAATGTTTTTCACGATGATTTGCCCCTTGTATATATCCCACTGCACGCAGGACAGGACAGAAGTTAAAAAATATGTGTGAGCAAATAGCTGCAACACACCACCTCCTGGAGATACAGCTGATGTGGTTCTGTTCCTTTAGCACTTCTTTTTATGAATAAATTGAGAGCTCACCTCAACCTCACTTAAAGATGTTTGTCCATTTTTTTTTCCTTTCTTTGTTTTTGTTTTTGTTTTTATTTTAAAATATTTTTTAATTTTGAATATTTTAATATTATTTTTTATTTTTTAATTTAGTTCCAGTTGAAACAAACACAGTGGACTTAACAGCTTCAATTTTTTTGTAAAATGTTGTTTTTGGCAAATTATTTTGACTATTGAATAAAATGAAAAATGAAAAAAAAATTAAAAAAAAAAACATGAAAAAAATGAAGGCATGAACTTACAGCCTTTTTTTATGTAGCAGTAGTGAAACTAGCTGGAGGAGTAAAACTTGCCTAAAGAAACTTTTTATGTGATACTAGATATAGGAAAACAAATAAAGAATCCTGAAGAGTGGATCAAGATTGCTTCAGAAAAAAGCTGTCATTACTTAAAACTACTGTTTCTTCCAAAATAAACCACAGCTTTGTGTGCCTGGGCCTCAGATGGTGCAGGCATGACCTGCCAGCACTAAAACATTTCCTGTGGCCCATTAAGCAGCCCTGGCTCTGCAGTGGGTGACCAGGCTACCACACCCTGGGCAGAGCTGGAAATCCAAAGTGAGGTGGCAGGCTGAGTGGCATTTACATGTGATGGGGAGGTCTGCTGGAAATCAAGGTGTTAAACACAGTGCAGAGGACATGACTGCTACCGTGTGTGAGATGCACACAGAAAAAAGTCAAGGTTTCTGAGAAGGAGAAAGGAAGGGCTGGGGGACTCTGCCTTTGAAAGAGCATGAGTCCAAAGCCCAGTTTCCTGTAAAGTCTTTTGTGATCACATCTACTTGTGGTTGGAGAATTAAACATTCCACAGGACCAGCTGTGCACTTTGTTCATACTTTCTGTTCACACCAGTCCTTTAACATCTCTGTGCAGTGAAGTACACAGTGCTAACCACCACAGACTGCCTCATCTGCACTTTGCCAGATTAGCATTAGGTTGAAATCTCCAAGACAATGTAGATGAGATCAATAAATAGGACAACCAATCTCAGCTAGTTTTAGGTGTCCAGAGAGGGATTTTAAAAGAGCTCCTGTAGGATGACACTGCATTACCAGCAGAGAGAACACCAAACACATTTCATCAATGCCAACATAAGCATAGCCCTGATGGTCCTTCTTGCATTTAAGCAGCAAAGACAAGAGGACTTCTGTTGATTTATGGATGCTTTTGAAGAAGTAATTAAAACATTGCTTGAATTTGCAGAGATAGAAAAAACAGATGCATCTGTACAGTTCTTCCTCTTTTTTTGGTTTTCCAAATGGTTTGAAGCTTATCTTGTTTTGCATATCTCTACATTTTGCAGGTATTCAAGCAGGGATTGAACAATCCTTGTTCAGCTCTGAGAGTTTTGCCAGTTGCTAAGGAATAAAATGTAAGGATTTGATAGGAAAAAGAATAATAACCAGAAATGCTCCTAATGAAGAAAATAAATGCAACAATATGATCCTAAATATTTAAAAGAATAGTGATAAATATCTTAGAAAGACAAAGCAGCATAGCACAGTCAAAAGTTCTACATGATAGAATTCTGCCTAATGGACAGAACTAGTTGGAATCCAGATCCTGAAAAAAGGTATGATTTTGGGAGTAAAAAATCCTCAGCATGGTACATATTTTGGAGTTTTCTTCATCACTTCATCTTTACACTGAAATCAAAGCTGTTACAGCAGTCTCACTCTGGAATGATGACTCAAGACCTGACATACACTCCAAAACAAAACAGGGCAAGATAATTCAGAACATTCCAGATTTTTTTATTATTACTGTTTCCCTAAAATGGCAACAACTGTTTCACTGTGTTAAAAGAATATTCCTTTTTTTGACAAAAGTCATAAAGTAAGCTTGATTTTTGAAAAGCAGAAAGAAGGTAGGGCATTTCTTATACCTTCTTCTATTTTTACCTTTCTGTGACCCCAAAGAAGTCACATTCCTCTCACAGTCTAATCAGCATGGGGAATTGCAAAATGAATGGGCTGGAAAATTCCTTTGAAAGGCAATAATAATATTTTTTCATATATGATTTCCAGCTTAGGAGCTCAACAAAGTGAAGTCACGGTTATTGTTCTTTTAATTTTTTTGCTCCTTCACAGAGCTTTTCAAAGGCACTCACTTTTGCATAAGTTGTAAGTTTATGTTAAAGTCCTGTGCTAGTCTGTGTTACACGTTTTAGTGTGTTCTGTACTGCCCTGGGAGCTAACCCCCCTCCCCCAAAGAACTCTTTCTCAGCCCCTTCATCTGTAACCTTTCTGCAAGTAAATGCTAATTGAAAAAGAAAGAACACCACTAATCTTGGAATTTAAATGCATTTAACAAAACCAATCTCAATCTAAATTGTTGTTTCACCATTCCCTTTTCCCCAACAGATGTCGAGAAACTGCAATTCCTATTAAGAACACTTGACTGTTTACTCAGCAAGAGAACTTCAGGCTCAGGCTGCATCAATCTAAATGCGTTTCAGGACGTCAGTCTTCTGAAAAGTGCAGACTGTTAGTTGGTTATTTTTAAATGTAATCTTCACATAAAAGAGTTGCTGCTTTTTTCTTTTCACTTTGTCATCCATCTCTCCCTCCTCCCTTTTCTTTTTTTTCTTTTTTTTTTTTTTTAATGATAACATAGATATCCTGAATTTTAATGTCCCATTCCATTTCAGTTCCCCCTTTTCATGGTGCTTATTTCATTTTTGCTGCCTTCTTTTCGTTTTTGACCAAATGAAATATCAGTGAAGACTGTGGACACCATCACAGAAAAAAAATCAAAATTCAGAAATATTATGTGGTAAGAATGTTAGCCATCAAAAACATGAATGTGTTTTCTTAGTGAGCTTTACAGTAAAGGCCCTGTGGGATTTGGCCACAGACCTGTGTCAAGTTATTTGTGCAGATAAAGGTGGGTCTGTATTGTTTTGATTTGTACCCTGTACAGTGCTCTTTAACTATGATCAGGAAAGTAAACATGTGTAGAGGTTTTCTCCCCTTTCTTCTCATATCTCCTCATATGATTCTTCAGTTAGTAAATGCAATATTAGTATTTGCAAGTACAACCTCAAGTGATAGTCACTGAAGTGTAGTTTAGACTATAATTACAGTCTTACTGCAAACACACAGTTACACAGGTATGAAGCACAGGTCCTTCAAGCATATCTTACCACAGAATAAGTTTAATTTGTTTTACTTATCATGTTTTGAAGCATGGTGGGTCAAGTTCTTCACTTGTTATGGGGAGCTTGAAAGGATGAGGACCACAGGTAGGTCTGTAGTGGCTGTGGAGCCCCAGCTCGAACTATGTGCTGCCTGGATGGGAGATGTTGCTTCTCTAAGGGCTTTTAATTCTCCATTTTATCTGACTAAAGCAGATGTGGAGAATGCTCTGGACCATACAATGTCAGACTAAGACACATGGCTTTACCTCCCACTTTTCTTAACTATTGCAATGCAGAGAAAGTCAGCAAAAACACATCAGCTAAAGCAAGTAAGAAAATGGCATGTAGGTGAAAAAAAACAGTTTAAAATTTGAATGCAAACAAGCCACAGATAATTGGGTGAAGGGTGTGTGTGTGTGTGTGTAAATGTCTGAAATGGAACTTCTGAACTCTCAAGGAGAAGCCTGCTGCTTGCTGGCTGCAGTCCTTATAGGCTGGCTGTAAATTTTGGTAACACCTGGACTGAATAAAAGTAGCACATCTTGAATCCTCCAGTTCACAAAGAGGAGTTAAATACAATTAGCAAGTGCATGGCTGCTCATCTGTTTGGCTTCTGCATATAGAGACTGTGTAGAGCCTGAAAATGGTTCCAGAAAGAAGACCCAGTGCCAAAATGCCAAGGGATGTCCACCATCACTTCTGTCCAACTGCCCAGAAGGGAAGTAAAAATTTAGCAAACACAGACCTGGGATGGTAATGTGTAAGTGAGTGTGTGAGACAATCAAATTGGGTAATAGCTCTCATCCTGTTGGTCCAGATCCACTATGGGCTGTGTTTTGATCCATCTCACTTGTGGCATAAGGGGGAGAATGCTGAGCCCAGTGTTAATGAGTGATACTCAAGTACTGTGAGGATTGAATATTGTTTATTTTACAATGGGGCAGGTGGTTCTTTAAGTCTTCTAGGAAAAATGCAAATATATAACAAGAAAAAATAGATTAAAAATGTATGCTAGGATTACAGCAAAAACTGCAATACTCCACAATAACCTGAAAATGGAAACAGTTGTAAGGAAAATGTAAACTACATCAAATGAAGTGCAAAGAATGTCTCACAATGGCAATCTAATGGATAATTTGCAGTCTTTACCCAGTTCCATATTCAGAAATCCACTGGAATGAATTGCTAGTGGGAAGAGAAGGCAGGAAGCCATTTTCCACCTGCAACGTGTCATGACATCAGAAACAATTTTGTTATGATGCATGAAAAGGGAGACAAATCAAACCTTGAGAAGTTTACTATGTGGTTCTCAAGTAGTTTTCATGGAAAAATGTGTCCTGCCAAGAGTTCACTTGGTCTCTGAAAGCCCCAGAGCAAAATCCAGAAAGTTCAAGTTTATTCTTTCCTCATGCAATTCTTAGTTGAAATAATAGATTATTTTATAATTTAAAAAATCTATTCTTTAAATACTCATCACCACTGAAAGTTTTTTAGAATGTAGGAAACTCTTCAAGCATCATAGAATTAGCATGATCATGCTAATTGACTACTTTGACTCGAGTACTAAGTGCTCACAAAAAATCCCCCTGCATTTTAGAGAGTCATGAAAAGGAAGCCAAATAACAATTTGGCAAGGGCGTATTAAAAGTTTGTGATCTTTTAATATAATATCTTTATAGCAACGAGGTATCTGCATAGTTGGAAAAAGTCTGAATTACTTATACAGTTTCCTAGAACAGCCCCACCAGTCTAAGTTTGCTCTAGAAAGTTTGTTAAACCAAAGCTGATGGCTCTCCTGTTTCTTTGGATGGTTTTCTAAATTACAGTATCACAACTGATTATCCCAGCAGTCATGAGAAACACAAATGCCTGGGCAAAAAGGGCAATCTACTTTTTAGACACTGCTGTTTAGACAGCATAGTTTAAAATTCAAAACAAATGTGTAAAGTCACCAGCACTTTCAGTATAGTTAAAATGTTTCTGTAAATCAGATATCTAATTTTGGTTCAAAAAGTAACCTTGGTAACAAAAGTCTCTTTTTGAAGAGACTGAATTAGAACTGAACAATTTTTACTTCCAAAATGTTAGAACCTAAGGAAATAAGATTTGTTTTTACACTTTGCTTTTCTTTAAATATAAAAATTGCAGGTGTTCTCTGTTCATATTTTCTTTCAACAAATGCATTCATTGTGGTCACTGCAAGGGAAATTCCCCTCTCTATGAGTTTGTGTGTCACCTTATGACCCTCTCCCATAGAATAAATGTCTAGTGAGAGAACAGAAAATCTTGTATGTTCATGTTTTGCATGAAGAATCATCATCATCATCAATTATCATCATCATCCTCTATCAAGATGATAAAACTTTACTCATAGTGTTTGTTTTTCTTCTCCAATATGATTTAATTTTAGATTTGTACTTTTTACACGGTTTTTGGTAGATTTCTTTCTTTATTCTCTAGCAGGAAGATACTTAAACTCCTGTTCTCCACCCCAGTAATGAGCTGAGGGAAAAAACCAGCATCTGCAGGGGGGCAATAACAGGGCAGGAGGATGGCTGGGTCCATAAAACATAAACATCCATACCTGTCATGCCAGTCTGCACTCACAGTACCACAAGGAAGCATAGAGCCTCTCACATAGACCTGTGTGGCAGCACATCACAAGTTGGAATTGTTGACGTGCCCTTTGCAGAGGATAAGAAAGCTGGAATTGCAGCTTTAAAGGCAAAGCATCCAGCCTGAGGCTCAGATACAACCACTTTGTCCTCCAAAGGTGTCCTATTGGCATTAACAAAAAAAAAAAAAAATTTGTTGAGACTGAGATGTTTCATGTTGAGCCTGGAGCCCTTTCTGAGCTTTCTTCTTCTGCTTTAGCAGCCAATCCAGCCACATCCTAAAAGTAATTCAACTGGAGAATCTCCCCAGCCCAAAGAGAAACACCTCTCTTCTCATACAAGAATACTCATTTCTTTCACTGTCAAGAGTCAAACACGAAATTTTTGTTGCCACCATGTGAGCTACATGGCTACTTGCCTTTTTGGTCTCAAGACACTCACAAAGGTCAGAGGAATACTTTTATTGCTGTACACAACACAAGTTATCTCCCACTGACAGAGCACAAATGAGGTGCTATTGATACTCCTCTACTGAGGTTTTTTATTGAAAGTGAACTGATCTTTTTTTCAAGATTAATTTGTAGTAGGTTTGCAAACTGCAATCAGGCAGGAGAAAAGTTTCCTTCAGCAATTAAATTTACACTCTTAATAGTAGAAGACTAATGGGTAAAGGGAAAGAAAATAAGCAGAAATCTTTAGGAAATTCACTTTAAAATATTTGTTTGTTAAGTCAGGAGTAAAAGCCTGCAGCCTTGATAGTTATTTCACCTCCCCCAAATTCACCATGCTGCAAGCTTTGAGAATCTTTTGGGAACAGCCATTTCTGTACAGCATTCTTCATACCCTGTGCCATAAAAAGTCAGAATAAATTGGAAATATAACTTTTCTTCTCAAAGGAAATAAGGTCTTTAATTTCTGGGCCTTGGTTCAACATTTATGTATATTTAACTCTTATTCTTCTCGCCTTTAAGTCTTAAATTAAGACTTTGATAGACACAGCAGTGAAAAGAAAAACAAATACTTATCTTTTATCTGCTTCCCCTTTGTGAATGAGTAAGACCAGTTTAGACCCCAACTGATATTTCCTATCAGTGGTAGCACTTATGCTTCTATTTGTGGTGCAATGCAAATTTAACTTAATTAATTATAATTCTAGCTAATAAATAATAATTATTCAGTATAAAGCATTTTAAAAGAAACTTTACAGTAATTTACAGACAGCTTTTGCAAGGCTCACCTCTGCTACTCTTCTCATATAAGGTGACAGTGAGAAAAGCAGAGGTTTGTCTGGTGTTACAGGATGAACTAGCCTGTCTGGAATCAGAAACTTTGACTTTCACCATGATTAAAATCCTCAAGAAACATTAATGGCAGTGATCAGCTCACTGTTCACTGATGCTCAGTAGGTAACTGATATTACTCTTGCCTCAGTCATTACCAGCCCAGAACTTTCGAGAAAGTAATTTTAGATTCTTAAATGAAGTTTACCTCTGGTGAAAAACATATGATGAAAAACAGATATAAATAAATGGGATGAACTTTCACAAAAGGTGAACCATTTGTGAAAAAATAACATGCTTTCAAGAAGCATTTGATATCATTTCACTATCAGTTCAAATTTCTACCCTTCTCATTTTAAATATCTGACCAGATCTTCAAGGTATTTATCATTTTCATTGCTCATCTTCTCTGTAAGGTTTAGCAATATGTACTCCACACAAAAATATTGGAGGGCTCATCTCTTGTGCCAAATAAAAACCCTTTATTTAATTTTGGGGAGCACTTACTCAAGGAATGCCCACACTTTTATGTGGCAGAACTATTCATTCACTTGTGTGAATAAATATTCAAGGGTTCTGTTTCTTTAAGATACTGTAAAATTGTGGATAAAAGATGATATTACAGTGAAAAATACTGCTAACTACCATTTATTGTTATCCACTATTATTTCCATTTATATCTCACTATTTTTAAGTTGCTCATAAAAATTTATCTTCCTATGACTTAGTCCAGATTGTATGATAATAAGTGAATAAATAATGCCAGCACTTTCCTCTCCTGTTTTCTTTTTTTTTTTTTTTTTTCTCATGAAACCAGATTTCTAAATGTGAATCGTCACTTTGCGTTCCCCACCCGAAAACACAGCTATAATTTTGTAGACATTGCTAAATATCTGAGGTGAATGTTTGGTAGAATTCTGCTGGCATGTGACAAACAAACAAATACATAAACACAATAAATACAGATACAATACATTCTGCAGTGTTTACCAGGATTCTGGGAACATTTATTTTTTTACTGACCTGAAAAACTATTTGAATTTTTTTTCTCATGTTGTGTCACACAAAGCATATTCTCTACAATCTGTGAAGCCTCACATTAGGTAAAGTTAAGTGAATTTTAGGAGGATTATTTATTATATTGCAAATCACAGCCTGGCAGAGTGCATTTCTTCACTGAAATATGCTTTTAGCACTTTAGAAATCCCTTTGTATGCATCTGAGTCGATTAATTTCTCTGCAACTATACATGCTACTCAATATACTTGTTACGTGTTTGTAGCTCTCACTGTGTAATGAGACATTTTTGCTGTTGCTGATAATTCTGTAGATTCCATTGTACCCAGACATATGGTGTCAGTTGTTTGAAGGCTTTAGAACCCCTCAGATTGGCTGTGATGTAAAAATTCAATAATCCCCATAGAAAACTTGGGACTTCTCCAACCGGAGCTTGAAATGCGCACGCTCGCTTGCAGACGTGGGAGTGTTAAAAAGAAATGGGCCCTTGTAGATAATTTAGCATTAATGGCCCGAGTCAACAAGAAGTGCAAAGCATTCAGCCCCCAGGAAGAGTGATACATAATCTGAGCTGTGCTTCCACAGGATATCTGCCAGATGGAAATATTATAACCATTGTTTTACCCATAGTCAGTGTGGGTTAAATTAGTTATTAAAGGACAAATTTTCAATATTTTAGTAAGGAAGAATGATGATCTGGGTTCTCTCTATAATCCTAATCCAAAACCAGCAGCAGCCAGTTGAAAGACCCCACTGGTTTTGATAGGTTTTCTATTGAGTCAAGCTGGATGGAAGGCAGCTGCAGGGAGTTGGAGGGCCCTGGCTCAGCAGATGCTCCCAGCTTTCCTTAAACCCATGCAAGTCACCACAGGTCCTTCTCATCATGTGTGTCTGGAGTGAAATCATGACTCCATTACAGTCAGTTAGAGTCTTACCACTGACTAGGGGTGGATTTAAAATTTTACCCCTGGTATGGGCAGGCCAGTTTATTTTATTTGCTCTGGGTATTAAATATCCCAGACAAGGGTGCTCTGCTTGTATGGTCTCTGTGGGCCTGTAAGCAGAAGAGTTTGACTATGAAGTGTCTATAGCCCTGTTACCTGCCCTATTTAGGGCATAAATACATACTTTCTATGCTTAGAAACTTGATGCAAAGCATTTGTTTTTGTAGCTGTCTAATAAAATAATATTGGCCAAAGGCCAAAATTAACTGACTAAGGACCATTTTCCCTTCCCCTATCATACCCTCAAACAGTGTTTCACCAAGGCTACAACAGGATTTGTTAATCATGGCTGTTTAACAGATAGTTTTTGAACAAAGTAGGAATAAACATTTTTCTCCATTCCTCTAGTTCATTTGTTTTCATGTACTGTGGTAAAGCACAGGTTTTTTAGGAAAAAGATGTACATTAGTCTTCCATATATTTTAATGAACTACAGGCTCTGCACTTATTTTTATGTGTTACTTTTATAACTCTTGTGTTGGGGGCAGCAGTGCTCCAAAATCCAGGTTGTAAGTAGGTCCCTGAAATACAGAGTTAAACAATTAACAATTCACAGCAACTTGTAACTTCATTGGTCTTATATCTTGCAGGAATACCAGAATGAGTGCAGCCCAGCTGAAATATTTCCCATTTTCATCTCTGCCTGAGGAAACTACTCAAACCCGTTGGCTGAGCACTGGCCAGGTACTCTCCAGCAAACAGAGGTCAAACATGCAGCAGGCAAGGCAAGATCAGTCTGACATATGGGTGCACAAAGAAAGGTGAGGAAACTGGGAAAGCACAGAAGGTTTTTTTTTTTAGGATCCCTTGAATTGCTTTAGGCTAAATGAATCTTTTAGGTTATGCCAGGAGTAATATATCCCTGGTGATGAAAAGACACTTTTCCTTGTAGCACCTTTTCCTTGCAGTCCTTCATAACATTAATGCCAGGGGAATTTCCAGATGAGATATTTGAAAAATTTTTGTTTTTTATGTGTTGCTGGACCAGCATTAAGGGAGATACATGTGCTGGAGGATTGAACTCCATTCATGTCTATATAATTTCTCCCCTCCTGACTCAGTGCAAGATATCCAAATGAGCGGACTCCATCCAGAGTTTCCCAAAACCAAAAAATGAGAACACTTCCTCCTTTGAAGCTGGCATGGAGGAAGAGGAACTGAACCTTTTCAGATGCTCTGTCTCAGATGAAGTTCAAAAGATTAGGAGTATCCAGGTCCAGCACTCAGAAAACTAAAAATTGCTTTATTCAAACCAAAATTTCTACCAGAATATTACTATCAAATATTTTTTATATTAAAAAAACCCCAAAACGTTAATTTTGCTGGAGTTATCTAGGTAAGACAAATTTAATTGCCTGGACCTCTCAGACACAGAGACCAAATTTGCTTGCAAAGTGCAATTTCCCCATTTCTTGCTCTTTGGATCATCAGAAAACCCAGCAGTACCCCCACCTCCAGTTGCCACCGTTGCAATCTCTTATGCTTGTGTTGATATTGCTGCTGTTTGGAAGGGAAGAAAATGGCATATTTGACAATGGGGAGCTGTGTCTCTAGAGTCCAAAACAACCTCGTTTGGAGATATATTGTTTCCCTCTGCTATGTAGGCAGGAGACTGTGGCTGATATCAGAGGAGTTGCACACGATGAGTTTTATTCTGTGGGTAGGAAATAGTGGCATTCAGAGTGCTTGTTACTTTTTGCATTCTAATGCCCTGTTTCTCTAACATAAAGGGCTCTATAAGTTGCAGATAAGTGTTTTGTGAATCAAGCCCTAAATCCTCTCTTTATTTTAACTGGAGACTTTAGCCAGTGGATAAGCACCATCAGACATTATTCAAACATTTTACGGCTTGCAAAGAAAGTATTTTATTTTTTTAAAGAACACTTTAAATAAGAGAAAACAAACAGTTTTATTGGGAGAGGCCTGGTTATGGATATCTTCTTTCCACCCCAGTGGCTTGATGTGACTGTTAACCGGCATTTGGTTGCTTTATAACTGGTGCAATTATTTTGTCAAAGGTTGTCAGGTTTTTTTCCTTCTTTAAAAAAAAAATAAAGTTAGTTTACAGTTTATTAACTTAGATTACTGCTAATAGCTCCCATGGGTCTTTCTACTGAAACAAGGACCAGGATAACTGATTTCTTAAGGCCAATCTGGAAGACTTTAAAATGCATTAATAGCTATCACTGAAACAGCAGGAGGAAGAATAGTCTGTCATTTGGTGTTTTTTTTCTCTTTTTCTTTCTTTTCTCTACCTAAACTTTTCCCCCAACTTTATCTATTTATCTATTATTGTGTCTTGCTCTTTCTCTCCCTTTTTATCTTTTCCTTCTTTTTACAGCTATTAACAGGCTTAGTTTTCAGTGAGTGTAAATTATCAGCAAGGACTCTTTTTTGACTGTTCAGGGAGCTCATTAGCACATAAATAGGAAACAAAGACTGGTTCGGGAAAAAGTAAAATGATACTTTAAAGTGTGGAGGCCTGGAGTCAAAGCACCCCAAATTCAAAGAAATATAGACCCAGTGCAGAATATCACTCATGATATTTAAAAAAAATGGGGTTTCTTGAGGCATAAATATTTGTAAAATCAACACAGCCAGGTTAAATAGTAAGGCATGTAAGTGTGTAGTTTGCATGTCTTTCAAGAAGGCAATCATTTATTGCATGGGTTATCAGAAGAAAAGGGATTTCCCTTCTTCACAGCTTTGGCATGACTTCTCCAGTCATATCTTTCCATCCTAATCCTCAGTTTTATGGCCAAAAGAGGAATGCATGAGTGAAGGCTGAGCAGAAGTGCTTACTCAGTGTGACTGAAATGGTGACTGGGATGTCTGCTGAAGACCATGGCAAAAACCTTTTGCTTACTTTTATTCCCTTGTCACAGTTGCTATAGTGAATAATGGAGGAAATTTTATTTTCTATGGAAGGACTTTAGGCAGTTAAAACAGCTGGGATATTTATTATCCAGGTACTAACACTGCAGTACTCAGTGCCAAACATCATGAGGAAGTGATAATACGAGACTGCGTTTTCAGGAATAAGAGTGTAGATATAAACAGGGAAATTGTAATATTCTGGATATTCTCATTTCTTCTATGACTTGAAGTTGTGGTGTTGGGCAGTCTGGAGCATCAGTCATCCAGCTGGGTAAAATTTCATCTCTTCCTGTCTTTCTTTCCTGAATAGTGGAGTCATGCACTTGTTACATGTCTTGATTTTCCTGGGTTTGGTGTACTGCTTGATCAGAGAAGGAACCTTTACTATGCTAGGTCCTATACAAGTTAAATAATCAACAATTGTCCTTTTCTGAATGATCTGTAATTAAAACACTCCTATTTCTATTATCTGAAATAAAGAGGAATTGTGGTGGGAATGGGAAGAAGGGATGCTCCTCTGGTATCTAATGGGAAGATGCAATAAATCAGAAGTAGTGGCTTTGAGACCTGCCATGATCAAGTAAGTTCGGTTTAGATGTTTCAGTATTGTTCTTCCCACTACTTTGCAGGGGGTTTTTGATGAGATATAACATTGCATACATGTGGGAAGTGAATTGAGACAGTTACTAAATCACTCTGCCTCTGCCCTTCAAGACTGAGAAATGGTGTTTGTCATAGCAACATACTTAGAATGGTCCATGACATTATTAATCAGAATGCAGAACATGAAGGAAAGATCTAGCCTACCTTCAGCAGAAGTGTATTTTATAAAACAAGTAATAAAGTAAGAGCACAGAACTACTTCTTAAGAGTAATTTCTGCAAATGTTATCTGGGAAATAGATTAAATTATGTGAGTTTGGTTATTGGCATCTTCAGGCATCACGAATCAGCATAACTCCTTCAAAGTTGGTTTTATCATATTTACAGTATTTTACTGTGATCTGTATTTTACTTAGCTGAAAAACTTTGTAATCATATATTTTTATTAAAAATATATGCTTCCAGGAGTTTATTTTGAACCTATTCAATGCTTGATTAGAAATGTTTTATTTTCAGTCCTGAATGGGGGTCATACCATTGTCCTCTCTCCTCAACACTTCCTGGTTTTATTGTTTATCAATTCACAAATGTATACCTAAGGACCCAATGTTGTCAGACAAACAAGTTACAGCATAATCCTATTTTCCTGGAATGAGTTTTGCATATAGTTCTGTAGTGTGCTAAAAAGAAGTTCACTTATATGAGAAGATCAAAAAGCTTAAAAAAAAAAGCCCAATGGGTTCATTGGGAAAATACACTTCATTTTCTACTACCAGTTCTTTTTGACACTCAGCTGTTGATGTTCAAGCACTTCTGTAGTAAAAGTGACTACAGTCTATGACAGATAGTATGGTAATGAAATGGCATACTTTTCTGTTACACTGAAATTTCAATGAGGGTGGAATTTTGCCTCAAAAAGAGGGCAGTGATCTTTTCACAAACACTGTCCTTTGTCCTGAGGCACACAAAATCCCTAAATCCCTAAAATATTTTATCTAAAGATAATTTCGCACCAGCCCAGGCATGAAAAAGAAAAGTATATCAGATGCAGCTGGAAAGGTCCTGTTGCTCAGGGAGAAGGTAAATTAAAGGTTTCTATCTTATCTGTATTTCAATTACAATTTTATTTTTGGTCCCTGACAGTGCAGATGGTTGAAGTCTTGGGAAGTGGAAACACTCACAGGTGTAAGAGGAAAAAGAACCTTTAATGGTGGAGATGTATATATTTGAACTATGTGGCTTTTCATGCAGGGTATACATGATATTTAAATAAAAATGTGGACTCTTTTGGGGGGTCTATCTTTTTGAGCTCACTTGAAGATTTCCTTTATTCTTCTTTGTTTTTTTTCCCTAGTGAAAATGACCTAGTTTAGGAGTCTGCAGCTCTGTATGATTCATTTTGAGGGTCAGCCTTAATTAAACCAGTTGTGCAAGGACCAAAACAGTTAATCACAAAGGCACTGATCTGACTTTGTTTGGTCCATGGTGCATACTTGTATGCAGTTTTCTGAGAACTGGAATGCAATGTCTTGAGATAAATGCCTTTTAGCTCTTAGACACCTGTGTCTGTGGAAAAAGACCAGAGAAGACTTCCATCTCCTCTCTCAGGCTGTTCAATGATGATATAAGTAATTCTTGCTGAAGTTGTTACCATTTAATCCAATGCCTTCGGCACTGGGTTTTTTTTTTTGTTTTGTTTTTTTATTAAATTACTTACCAAAGACATCCAAGACTAGATTCTCTGATATAACACCCGTCTCAAATCGTACCAAGAGTGCAAAAATTGTCATTTGACAAGGTTACTGCTGCTGAGTGTGCAAAGAGTTAAAGTCAGCCTTCAGTTACAAGGGATTATCTTTTGTAAATTGAGAATCTACAGGTATTGTCCAGAACTGATTTATTGATATATTCTGGAGTCTTAGCAAGTAACAGCCATAAATCTGGTTGCATGAGCCAGGATATGCAAATGAATCTTTTTCTTCAAAAGGATCCTATCCCAACAGGAGGATTGACAAAATATCCATCTTTTGCCTGTGTTTCAATTGTGAACACCATGATCAGCAGGATTTTTCTCCTTTATTATTATCAGGAGCCTCTGGGAGACAGAGACTGGTGGTGGGAGAAGCACTGTGTAACATGAGCTAACACCATCCAGGCACTGGAGTTTAAGGCCCTCCTGAAGAAATGTTCATAAACTCAAAACTCCACTGCCTTGGAAAAACAGAGTAGTCCTTCGTGTCAGTACAGGAAGAAGATAGGTGAGTTTGGAGCCCACCTTTATGGTTACAGAAAGGCTAAGAAAGAATGTTAAAATCCTGTAGCAGGTTTGGGGTAAATATGAATCTGAACTGAGCTGTAATTGCTAAAACTAGTTTCTACTTGGAGCTTTACTGCAGACAACTCTGGTCTTTTTGTTTTCTCCCAGATAAATACTCTGAAAATTATCCTGCTGACTGAGATTTCAGTACCTTCTGATTTTAGCTGCAACAATGCTATTTTAAAGTAGAGGGTTAACATCACTGAAAACTAGTGAGAGAAAGAGGCTAGAGAAGGTGAGAGGAGGTGAGAGAAAAAGGCTGGAGAAAAATTATAATCGTGAGAAAATGTCAAACACCGAAATGTTTTCAAGTCTCATCATTTTCACTTGCTTAAAAAAAGTTAGATGTGAAATGATCCAAACCTTTTTAAATAGGATGATTTAGTGATTAAATCTTTTATTGTCTGTGTACACATGCATACACACACATTTGTACTCTCCACTTATACAAATATAGAATACTAGTATATTTGTGCCTATGTGTTTCAATAAGAGTCCATGCACGTGCAAAGTTTATTTGCTGCCTTCTCATCTGGGAAAGGAAGACTGAGAAAAATTTTCTGTCTTCTACTTTTTTCTCTTGAAAATGTTTTCTTGTGTCCATCTCAGATTCACACACAAATATTTGCTAAGGCAATTTCCAGTCAACACAAGATGTGAACAGTTCCATGACTTGTTGCATTCTATATTTCATTACCTTTAGCAATATGTGTGTCTCCTCTTTGGTATCACAGAAACACATCAGGGTTTTCATGTGACACAGTTTAAATTCTCAGTGTGTTCTCAGAAAGTGTACCAGGCAAATATTTTAGGGTCTGGTGGTAACCTATGGAGAAAGACCTGCAAAAATCACCAGGATACAATGATGAATGGATTCTGGATTATATTGCAGTAGCAAAGTATCAGAAAGCTATCTAATACATCTTCTACTGTTTAGTGAACAGGACTCACATTAGGTAATGGCAGCAGAAAACATTAAAGACAATTGTATATGATGTAGTATTCGGTCAGATTCATTCACAGTGTATAGTCGTTTCCAAATGGCATTTTGCTGTTCTTTGTTCTGCAGCAGTGTCTAATATTTCTAAACATTTTTAGGCTCTGTGACACCTTAATGGTATACAATAACAGTATGCCTCCCTCTTAGAAAAATGGATACTCTCATTTTTCTAAACATTGTGCTTTTACCTTTAACCATTTCCATTTAAATGCAAATTTCAATCATGTCCACCTCTCTGTATTCCAACAGAAACCTGGGGAAAAGGCTATACCTTAAATCCTCATTTCTCCATAAAGGGAGCTGTTTCCTTCAGGTGTGTCACTCTGTGTTATCTATCTTCCTTCTCATTTTACACATCATCATTGTGGCAAGTTTAACTTGCAGAATTCACAAATATAAAACAGCTTTCTTTTTTTCGTTCAAACTCTGCTGGTTTTATGTGCTGAAAGAAAATGGGCATTTTTAGTTATTTTTATTTCCTGTTAAATTTTTCTGACATAACTGCCATGGAAATTTCCTATTCACAAGCCTTTGAATTATTCCAGGCATTTGCAACTGTTTATACACCCAAAAGTTTGTAATTTCCTAAACAACTGCAGACAAATTAAGTTAATTTGTATCATAGGCTTGGATTAATCTTGCAATTATTGTTCTAGTTCATAGTAAATAATTGAATTTCAGGGTTAAGGATAAAATGTGATGCTATGAAACATATGTGATACTGGTGTCAGTTTCCTGAATGTCTGTTCTTCGTATGCAGCTTAGCAACACATTTGAGCAATTCATTAAGGTGTCTCTGCTCAGTGAGTCTTCTGAGAGAAAGTTACATTTGAATCTGGTGTGTAAAAAACACTCAGAAAACAGCCAACCGAAACAAAACATCTCCCTCCCCTCTCGCCCCTCGCATGAAAAACCAAATCCCACACCCTTTATCTGTTGTTAGTCCCTCTTGATTTACTTTTGACAAGAGAGGGCACTGTGATAACATTCTAAAGAGTGGACATATTTGTACATTCTTGCCTCTGAGAAAGAAAGGAAGCCAGGGATTAACCCCTGAACCAATTACTTTGCAGTATAGCAACTACAACACAAAGCGGGGAGGTGGAGGGGGGGAAGAGAAAATTTAACTAATTAGTGCAAGTCACAATGTTCTTAGTGGGAATTACTTAGTTGGAAGAAAAAATGTTGAGAGAGGGTTTATAGAAAAAAAAATGTATGATTTGGAGTGCATTTATTAATTCTCACTTTGAGTTATTTTTACTGGCTGAGAAATTTAGCTGAAGATACTTAGTGGCTTCAGCCCTTTGAGACAAGTAGACAGATTGGAAATACTGTGCAGGTATAATTCTTCAGCAATATTTGTAAACCTATACTAAGTGCAGTCATGTGGACCTCTAAGTCTCCATCATATTTCTGATATTAGGGGGTTCTAAGACCACTTTATGTAGGTCAGAAATATCTTATGCCTGTCATTTTAAAATTAAACATTAAATGTTCTAGTCATGATATACAAATGGCCTTGCAAATAACATACTTTATTGACTGGGATGAAAGTGATTTTTGAGCACCATTTTAAATTTAGATTATAAGTTAAGGGCAGTTCAGTTCCAATCTGACGAGGGTTCAAGGAAGGAGGCAATCTAAGACTTTAAGCACCTGCACTTTGAAAATGATTTATTTTTAAGTGTCACAGGTTGGGTACCTGGAACTGCTAGTTATTTTCAGAAATCTTGCCTATGTTGTGGTTTAAGGAATAGCATTCCACAAATTTAGTGCCATCCATCCCCTGCACCCAAGACTCTCCCAAACCAGACTCCACTCATTTCTCCACCCTCCCCCCTTCCCCTCTTCTCCTTCCCACTCTGGGGATGGACTTTATAATGAAAGATAAATGTTAACAGATAAAAAATTACAAGAAAAAATTACTGGAAACAGCAATGAGATAAGAAAACAAATACTATCAGCAACTATATTAATAACAAAAGAGTACTAAAAGAGAGTGTACTAAAATCCATATACAAAAATATTCAAGTCAAAGCCTGAACCAACTGAACCCACATTTTCCCCACTGGAAAAGGAACATCTTTCTTCAGAGAAGCCAGAAAAACAAATCCCTTCTTCCCAGTCCCTGGCAATGACCTAAGATGGTATGGAATAAAATTTGTATTGGTGGTAGAGGCAGTGCATGTTTGTTCTGTCTTACTGCCATATGAAAAGTGCATTCTTGGTGAGGTACTGTTGATAAGAATAAATGTCATCTGAAGGAAAGAAAAAAACCAGGGGATGTTATTAGTGTTTTAAATTTTAGTAAATATTTTGTGGACTCTTAATTATTTTTTTTCTCCAAACTGCAACAACTACTGCAAGCATTCAAACAAAGAAGTGTCTTCATAAATATTGCCATTTATGTGAAATATATATGCTTAATCCAAAATATATGTTTGTATTTCACAATACATTTTGATATCAGAGAATAGATTCCTATGATGAGAAGAGAAAGATTAATATAATTATGTAAACTTTTGGCCTTTGACTTTAGCTATTCTGGTTGATATCAATGGCTTGCAAGAGATGTGTGGGAATGATTGTGCTCTGTTAAGGAAATTTTACTTTTGCTTGTAATAGTTAAGGAAAAACCCCTGTGGTAAGTTGGGGAGTTATGTAATTACCTTGGTTTTCTTGTTTATATTTGTTCATGTACTCTTCGTATCAGGAGCCTTGAAAAATACAGAAGAGGTCCTTTCCTTTCCCTAATAAAAACTCAGATATTCTTTCCCTTAAATATTTTTTTTCTCCAAAATGGGAATACTCTTTCTCCTGTAGAAAAACTATGGGAAAATGAAAAAGAAACACTCTGAAAGTTTCAGATTTCTGACTTTAGTTGAATAAGCAGGTCTATATTTTTCCTGCTTTGTAATTATGCTAGTTTCTTTCTAATTCATGCAGGCTGGAGCAGATGACTACATGACACTGTTTGGTTAGAAGAGACTGCTATTTCTTACAGAAGTGAGAAAACATCATTTGAGTCTACTTCTCCCTTCTATTTTGTTCTCCTGCTTTTGAGCTTGAGGGATATATTAGCTAATGGGTAGTTCCCTGCTCTCTGTCTTGATCCAGAAACAGACAGGGAAAATTAACAGAGAGTACTTGAAGATTAGCTATCATTAAGTCAAGCTTTGACATATGTGGCTAATTGAAGGAATACCAGGTACAATAGGAAATGAAGAATAATGGGTAATACTTACTTAGAATAGATTTGTTTTGCCTTAAATCCAATAAAAGCATGATGGTGCTTAGATAAACTTAACGGAGTTAAGATCTTACAGACTCTTCATGCACTGATTACTGCTAAAAACTCTGTATCCCAGATGGTAATTCTTTGACAAATTCTTTTTTTTAAGTGACAACTGATAGACCTTGTTGTTAGCAAAATTATAATAATTTTCTTTAGTCTGATGCAAGAAGTTGTTTCTTGGATACTTTTTGTTTATTTTTGCATTTTGGCTTCCCTTGATTTACTTGAAAGGTAGACAACTACAGATTTGGACCTGGGTGTTTCAACAGTTTGTGTTTCCACATGGGCCACTGTAAAAACAGGATGGAGTCATGGAGAGCTGAATTATTGCAAAGCTGAAGCAGAAAAGGGAAGGCTTTATAGATCCAGACTCTGTTTATGTCTCCTCTGTGCTTTCATCTCTCCAACAATCATTGCACAGGTGTGCATGGCAGACGAACCTAGATTGCCAAAGTGGAAAGCACACTCATTAGCTCCTGGGACCTTACACAAAAGAAAAGGGGCTTATGGATCTCTGTAAAATCCAATGGTGTGCCATTCAACCTGGAATTTGGACTGGTATTTGCTATTTGCACAACTTTCAGGAAAGTGTATTTAAGTGAATAAAAGATGATTTTTAAACATTCCTTTCAAGAACGAGCAGAAACTTCAGAAAACATTTTGGCACTTAATTTGAAATGCAGTGCAGAAATTGATGACCTTTATGCAATAAGCTTATTTTCTTCAGACAAATACATAGGAATTCATTCTCTTTTCCTGCCTATCCCTATGGTATGATAATGATGCATAGAGCAGTTTGTGTGTATGTGTATGTAGGTGTGGGGTGGGGGGGTGAGGGTATTTAAGTAAGCAGGCTCTCTATTACATATTTATATTGAGAACATGCATATAATTCTAGCACAAAAAAAAAAAGAAGAACAAAAAAAGAAAAAGGAAAAAACCCACCAAACTAAACAAAAAAAACCAAAACAAAACCAAAAAACCTTTGCAAGCCCTAGGCTTATATTCATCTGTGGCATGTGGTTGACTGGCAGGCTGAATTTTATCATGAATAATGTTTAAAAGGCACTGGCTTTCTTCCATAAGCAGCACATAATTTTCTGATCCACATCTAAGGAGGCAAGTATGTAAACTAGACACTTAGACCCTGATCATTGTAGTTATTTTCCTGCTTCCTATTTTCAATTGTCTTTGTCAAAAAAGGGGTCAGAGTTAGGATTTACCTATGAAGATGCTATAATGTTGATGAGTTTTGGTTTACTGCTTGCTGTAGTGGGTAGAAGAAGGCAAACCATGGGTGAAAGGTGATCAGCCAGGTCAGGAACTACTCAAACTGACACAGACAGTGAAGTTCCATGAGCTTTTTCCAATGGAGATGCTGCACCACACAGTTCCATTGTACAATATGTCACACACAAGAGGCTATCACAGCTTCTTATGATGTCTCGTACATCACAGAACAGAATTTGACTTTTCAAAATTAACCTGTTTTAAGATCATAAATTGTGCCAACCATTCATCTGCATGGGGGAATCACATCTGAAAATTAAATCCTGAAGTGTGATCCATCTGTTTTCGCTGTCAGGCTCAGCCCCAGGAACTCCTAAGCAGTTGTTGTTGTTGCTGCTTTTTAATAGGGTAGGACAGTAATGCACAGTCCTCCAGATGTGTCCTGATCTTGTCTTGAGATTCACATACTTGACCTCGGGTTGACATTGAAAACCCATCTGAGGCCCAACAGAATTACAGTGCCCTTCATAAAGAGGAGAAAAAACTTCCAAAGCTGAAGTACTGAAAAATGTTCAGTAACCAGTGGATAGCTCTGATATAAATTTTAGCAGCCTAGTGAGAGCAGAGAGAAGAAGGAGAGAATTTTTCTGACTTCCAGTGTAGCACAGCACTTGTTCTTGCCTCCTAAAATCTGGTTATTGAATGCTGAATCATGTGACAAGGAGACTTGTGTGGCAGCATATCAGAAATATAAAGACAGATCATTTTATTTCCCTAAAAGTTTGGTAATTATTAACTCAATAAAAAGTAGACCATTTTTATTTTTGCCATCATCTATGGGTAGGAGTGAGCAGCAGATAATTCACTGACAGAACATTTCTAATTTTAACTAGTGTGAGTATTTTTCAGATAAGTGAGGAAAGGTAGTGCAGGTGTGCACTGATACAACTCAGACAATGAGCCTCTGGACCTACTGTAAGTGCTGATAATACAGACCCAATGCCATTCAATGCCTAAGTCATTTCAAACAGCCATATTTAATGAGGTTTGAGTCTGCACTGCCCTGAGCAGAACATTAATATAACACGAGGCACTGAGCCACTCTAACTTCCCATTCTCTTCACACAAAGCAGTGAGAGGGTGACTCCAAATGACAAGCTGGCACTATGATTCCTCTTCTGTTCCTTAGGAATAGCAGGTGCTGTGCTGAGGAGCAACCAGCTTTACCTTTTGGAAACCTGAAGCTTGTTTCCTTACTGGCTGCAGTGGACCTCCAAGGATAGCTTTGTAAACCACCCAAATAAACCTCATTTTTATTGGAAACGTGCACAGGACAAATAGAAGGGGAAATATTTTGCACTGCAATATTTCTGATAACTGCAACTTTAAGAAGAAAGTTGACATGAAGGGCTGCCTTCATCATTAAAGAACTGCATGGTACAAGCTGCCCTGCCTTAACCACAGCTGTCATGAGAAAAGGAAATAGATTTTTAGGGTCCAGATAGGATTTCTCCTTGGAAATGTCAGGAGTGATTGATGTAAGACACAAGTAAAAAGCTACTCACTAAACGTGTGTTGTCTACACTTTGAATCCTGCTTCCCCCCACCCGATATGGTGTTGTCATGATTTTAACAAGTCACAGGAAGAGTTAAGCTGTGCTTTCTGAATAAATTAGTACAGTCACAAAATGACACTTCTCTGACCTTTGCAAAAGGTGGAGAGTATAACGGTAAGACATACAGGGCTGTTAAACAATGTCATTTTTTTTTTTAACCATTCTGACAAAAGGTGCAAGCTCTTTAAAACAGTTTCCTAATGCACTTCAGCAAGAGAGCTAACTGACTGTCATAAGATGACATGCGTAACACAGAGATCCTGCTACACATTTTGATGCAAAGGAACACCCTGTTAGTTGAAAATCATTGCTAACTGGATTCAGATGTTAGAGATGAAGTACATGGAGCACAGTACATTTGGTAAAGCTTAAAGAAGCTTTAAAAAAAAAAAAAGAACATAAATCTTCAGCTGTGGCCTTTTATCAGCTCTTAATTTGTCATGGTATTTTAATTACTGACAGCATAAAAATTTTAATCCATATGTTAGGGGAGATGATGCTTATTTCTTGCTCCTTCTCTTGAAAAAACAGTTCTTAAAAGTTATCAGGCCTGCATGCACATGGAAGTTTTAAAAACTTGCAGTGGGCCATTTCAAAATTCTCTTAGCTCCATGTTGTGCACATGTTCAGAAAGTTTTATCCATGTTGACTTTGGAAGTTAGACATTCAAACCTTAAAAACGACATAAATTTAATGGGTGACTCCAGTTTGATGGGACCTGATTTACAGAGTGCTTCTGCTCAGCATTGCTCTAAGTTGCATTTTAATTGTTCCAAGAGGGGTATTCAAATAGATAAGTATATGATTTGGGGTGTTCAAAAGTAAAGAGAAAACTTGATCTTTTATATGGTGAGAGACCTTCTGTTGTTGTTGGTTTTTTTTTTGTTTTATTGGTTGTTTTATTTGTTTTGGTTTTTTTTGTCCTTGTTTTTATTTTGTGTTTTTGGGTCTTTTTTTGTTTGGTTTGATTTGATTTTTTTATTGTCGTTGTTTTTGGTTTCCTTTCTTGTTGTTTTGTTTCAGTTTTTTTATTTTTTTTTTTGTTTTGTTTTGTTTTGTTTTTTTGTTTTTGTTTGTTTGTTTGTTTGTTTTTTAGGTTGTTGCCCTTTTAATCACCTTATTTTCAGGACTTACACGTGTGACTGCTGAGACTATACAAAATATGATCAAATTGGTACATGAAGCTGAGGGAAGCAATAAGGTATTCTCAGAACCGCATGACTGCAGTTAAGTCATTTTGAAATCAATAATCCCCTTGCAATTCACTGTGCCACTTGACTGGACATACAGATGCAGATGCCCTTGTAAATGAATTTACATTGCACTGTGCTTGTAGCCATATAATCTTCCTTCCCTTCTCAAGTCTGCCCCATTTTTCCTTGCTTCTGTTATGCATATGGAACTCAAATTAAGATTGCATGTAAAGTTGACTAGCTATTCCAGGTAATTTATTGGAAATGAAACTATATAAGCATACAATATATGGTTTGTTTAAAATTGATTTACCTAACTCTTTCCATAGTCCCAGGCAAATACAATTGTTATTACAGCAGAGAATTGTACTGAGGGAGAAGAAACAGAAGAAAAAGAAAGTATCCAGAGATAATTTGCAGCTAGTTTATGGGGGGCTTCAATCTGGTAATAAAGGGAGTAATTCATCAAATCGAAAAATTAGACACAATGCTAAATTTAAAATTCTTATTAGTTACAGAAAGTAAAGTTTCTAGCATGAAAACTGTGTATTTCAAATGCTATCTCAACAAGCAAGTCCAGGAGATGGGACATCTCAGAGAAATGCTTTTTTCTCGGGTAATGAAGGACCTTTCATTGGTCCAGCTATGCCTTCTCCTCCCCCTGGACTGTCTGCCTTTCTTTACCCATCTGCCCAGGTGGTGACATCAGGGCACTCTGATTTAGCCAGAAATAAATTTATGGTGTCTGAGATTCAGCTGTGTCAGCCACAGGGTGCAAGGGAAGATGGCATGCAGGGAGCCTGAGGCTCCTCTGTGCTGTAGGAACTGCAGAGAACTGTGCAGTGCAAGTGTGACTCATGAGCTACAAAGAATGGCATGGCTTAGCAAGCTTCCTAAACTGATATCCAACCAGCATCACTGGTGTGTATTGCAGCACCATGAAGGAATCCAGGCTCTGACAAACCAGACATGATATTTGATGGTGACAATCCTGCCCCTGGTGAGACTAGATGACCTTTAAGGTCCTTTCCAAACCAAGCCCCTCTATCCATCTATTATTCTTTCTATGATCTGGCCAGAAGTCTCTAGGGTTTTGGCTATCATAAGCTGCAGGTCTGTAAGGTCTTCTCCTTCACAAGAAATGACATCTAAAGCAGGAGGACTGTAGCATGGTAAATTCTTGCCTTGGAGTCTGAGAACTTGTCTTTTGCTAACAACTTTAGGAAATGGAATAAAGGAGAAATGATCTCTTCAACCATCAGAGTGGGCTGCTTTAGGTGAGAAAGTAGAACAGGGAAGCTGAGGAATAATCAATCCAAATGAAATCTCAATAGAGATTGGTTTCCATTCTGAATTATGCCTTGCTTTTCACATATTTCTTTTATGCATATATGTATCATATATATGTATGCATGTGTATTTAAAATACACATACACACATGTATGCAATAAGATTTCTCATTAGCTACAAAAATTCCCAGCTTTCTTTGAATTCTACATAACTGCTGGGCAACAGGGACCTTGTGGTAATCACCTCCTCAGACTAAGAGTATGCTGTGTTTACACATTTTTTCTGAATGTTCTCTGTGTTCTTTTTCATTGTTAGGAATTATATCCTTAACTTAAATCTGGGACAATGCCACGTGCATGGAAACCAAGCTGCAGAGAAGATACATTACTGGCACAGATGGAAAGAGGAGTAGGTAGGAAAAATGGCTATGGTTCATCACACCTAACTTACTAAATAGGCTCCTCTTGGGCCCATATTTGCTAAAAGTGCAGAAGATTTGAGTTTCTACATTTACTTTAGGCAGCACAACACAACTGCTTTGCTTCAAGGAGGTGGAAAAAGCAGACTACAGAAGGTCTGTGCAATACTCTGTACACTTGCCTGTTTTGCATGTGGATATTCCAGCCAAAGATGCATTTATTTTATTGTTAGGCGCTATTTTCCATTTTCTGTAGAAACAATAGTTTCTTATTACTCTAACTTGGCATGACATAGTGTGAAAAATCAGATTCATGCAGACTGAGAAAGTCACACACATTTTCAGTCTGTCTACAATCTTTTATAACAGCTTCAGTTTGGAGAGGGATCTACCTGCATCTTGTTTTCCCTTGCATTAAAAAATGCCTCTTTCATTATTTATTTGACAAAAGACAAAGGGAATGAGATTTATGGCCTATACTGGTAAGTCACAGGGTTTTGTCAAACTCCAGAGATTTACTTGTTCACCTCATAATCATCACTAAATCCCTCAATGTTGAGATGGGACATCTTCATGTTGCTTAGGAGAATAAAAGACCCTAGCCATTACTAAAAATCCTATTATCCCATCCCAAATCTTGAAAAACTCTTTTTTTTTCTGTCACACACTGGTAAAAATCAAGGCCACTTGGATGGGGCTTTGAGGAAGCTGATCTAGTGGGATCTTTGGGCTGATCTGTCCGTGTAAGGGGGGTAAGAATGAGATGATATTTAAGGCTCCTTCTAACCCAAACCATTCAATGGTTCTATGATACTATAATATTCTATTCTATGATCTGTAAATTGTTCTAGTTAGCTGTTATGGCTAATCTAACCTATGTGCTATGTCTGGTTGCACAGGCATTGCTGAGTCTGGCATAGTGCAAGAAATCCCACATTCTGTGGAACTTTTGAAAGAAACAACACAGAAGAACCAGAAATCCTGCACTCCAATAATAAAAAACTGAAGGAGAGCTTGATAAAAATTTCTATCCCCCAAAAAAGTAAAATTCTTTTGTTTCAATGAAATTACTTTGCTCTGATAAAGCAATGTCTTTTGGATGAAAGTATTTTCTGTTATCACGTTCCTATAAATTCCATTAAAAATAGAATCATGAGAAACTCAAAGTGAAGTAGAAAGTGAAGTTATCATCATCATCCTCTTAGCTGTCCCATACCTGAAACTTTCAACTTGTTTTTGTGCTGAAATAGTACAAAGCAATGAATTTTTTATAACTTCAAATCTTTATTGCTGCTAATCTACTAAAGATGTACATGACACTGCTTTATTTCACTCTTCAGAGGGTTTAAATCTATGCATCTATCTCTGTTGATGCATATGTGCCTGTATATGTGACTGAAACAAGCAGATTTGCTTGACTTTAAGAACTACATGCCAGACCACATCTGAAGAACTGCTGAGCTTGCAAAGTGCAGTACCACACTCCTCCTTCCATTCTCTCTCACTGTCTCTCTCAGTGGTGATAGTTGTGGCCCTTCAGTATTTTTAACCATTTGATGATTAAAAGTTCAGAGAACAAAAAGGGTTTTATTTATGTGTGAGTAGTGTGTGCTCTGTGACTGGAGTTTATTTACTGGACTCCAAAGCAAAACTTTCTTGACTGCATAAGTTACATGGTCTGGTCAATATTTCAGAAATGTCCAGAGTGAGACTCAGGTCTGCAAAATTCTCAGAACTGGGAAATAGAGATATTTGAAAAGTCTGATTATGCACAAAGCCAGAACAGAAGCTTTTGGATGCTTAGAATGCTTGAAAAATCTTATTCTTTTAACATTGCTTAAATGAGTTCCTGCAAAGTATGGCCTTAACTGAATATGCTGAGAAATTTGCATTATGACCCTGCAAACTCTTTTCCTACATTTCAGACATATTTCTGCTGTCATTAGTGTTGCTGTCAGTTAGTTAGCTTTAGGCTTTAGTTGCCATGATTAAAATTAGGATGTTCTTATTTTGGAAGTATTTTACCTGATCTCTCACATAAGTAGTAAAAGTCTTTTTTCCCCCCCCAGATTTGTGCAGTCCTTGTCAGTTGGTCTTTGCACTGCTGGTCCAGGACAGCATTCTGATTTTCTGAGAGTGTCATCTGGCAATGCTGGTTGATATCTTTGCATGAATATAAGGAAAGAATGTGCTTTTTCAAAGGAAGACTTCGACTGTGTCAGAAGCAGGCTGTGTGCTAAAGATTTGTTACTCCATAAGAAAAGGCGGTCACTGATTTGCAGACACAGCTCACACTGATGTCAACAAAAGCTGCACATAGAGTTCAAGTGTGCAAAGGGGCCCTTGCCTCTAATTCATCTCAGGGCTTGCCTTATTTAACACACAGCTTTGAGCTGAATGAGATAGGGATGTATTTTTAAAGATGTTGGCTGCAGATCCACATGGATGAGAGGTGAGAAAATCCTTGCAGTTCCACGGACAAGTCGAAAACCTGCCTGAACAAATTGCCAGTTCAACTGTTCTTAAAGCAGCCACAGACCAGGGAATTGCTGCACACAACTGAGTGTCAAATACTTGCCTGGTGTGTTTTGGCATAATTTCATTTGCTTCACTGGAGGCATGATGATTTTCATCAGCTAAAGATCTGTTTTTAAAGTACACATATATATTTTGAAACTCCATCCTCAAAGTTCACAAGTTTGGGGGTTTTGTGCTTTATTTTTTTTCTGTTCAGTCTGAGGTAACAGTTTAATTTCTGAGCTGTTCCTATATAGTTTTACTGTTTTTTTTCCTTGAAGAATATACACATGATGAAAACTGTAGGGCTGGCCAAAGAATGCTATGTTAAAGCATAACTTCAGAAGAAAAGTAGCACAGCTCAACACCAGCCAGTACAAACAAAGGGTTGTTTTTTTTTTCATATATCCACTTTATGTACTAAAAAAAGGATTACCTTTTCTGCTTCTAAATTTGTTCTCTATAGCCTCTCTTACACTGATACACAGTGTGTTGCAGTCATCAATTTGTATTGCAGTTCTAACAAAGAAGGAAAACTAGAAAGGTCCTGAAACAGCCATAAGGCAAGGAGAGGGGGAAAAAGGTAAGTCAGAATGTAAACAACACCTGAAGTCTTGAGACACCAGAGTAGAACTTACCTTGAATAACAAATAATGCAAGTCTATGCCTTTACAGTGGTCAGAGAATCACAGTTTGTTAGGGTTGGAAGGGACCTCTGGAGATCATCCAGTTCAACCCCCTGCCAAGGCAGGGTCACCTGGGGGCAGGTAAAACAGGATTGTGTCCAGGTGGGTTTTGAATATCTCCAGAGAGGGAGACTCCATGACTAGGACAGCCTGTTCCAGTGCTCAGCCCCCACAGTCCCCTAGGCAGGCAGGGATAAGCAGGCTGTGCAGTAGATGACATGTCATCTCCTCAGTCAATGAACCACTGTAGACAGAAAGCTAAAAATTTGTCACTGTATCTGATTGTTGTTATTTTGATAATCCTAGAACAAAGTGTAAAGAAAGGAGGAATCTTGGTCTCATAAAGCTTCTTGAGGAATTTCTGAAGTTGAAGTTTCCTGAAAAACTCCATTTTCACCACAGTCATGAGCTAGTCATTTTAGCAAAGCTGACCAGATCTGAAGAGACACAGCCATCAACTCACATTCAGAGATTATTTATTTCTGATGTCTATCCAGTGTGGACACCACACATCTGGCAGGGCTACACCACCTAATTTCAGGGTTAGAGACATCACAGCCTCTTCACCACAGGGCTCTCTGCACATTAATTGAGTGCCCAGCCAAGCCTCCTTCCCTGGAAGACTCTTGTCTCCTTTCTGCCAGCTACTTCTAGAAATCCCTTCAGCTTGGCTTTCTAAAATATGTGGTAAAGTCCTAAAACCTTTTTAGGTGTGTGACTTGTATGGTGTGGAGGGCTGGAGTATTCTCCACAGCCAAGCCAGCAGTGCTCACATGCAATGTGTTCTCACTCAAGGTCCTTGCAGAACAGAGTGGTCACCATAATTGAAAACAGTATCTGCACAGCATTCAGGCTGAGCTGAGAGTCTGTTTTCCATGTTCATCACTGCTAAATTAGTTATGCTGTTACTGAGTGGGGAATTAAGACTTAGGTTTTCAAAGTCTCCAGCATTAAGTTACTGTCCCAAACTGTCATTTTGGTTATGCAGTTAAAGTCTCCCTGAGAACACTTAAACAGAAACCAGGGTCTGCATTTCCATAATGTGTTTCACATCCATTCTTTTTCATAGAAGGCTGAAGAAAAAGTTAATTTTGATAAAATATTGGGTCAGTGTTTCACATTGTACTGACAGAGCACATGAGAGAATTTGTGTGGCCACTATGTCCAGCTCGACTAAAACCAAGCTGTACAGTGGAGTCTGAAATGATCACCCATTGGCTTTGCAACTCCCAGTCTGTATACTTGCAGGATGAATTCTGTTGTGAGAAATTCCCTTTCAACTTTAATTTTCCCTGGCTGTTGCAAATGGGGGGATCATTCACCTCTTTGACACAAACTGTATTGTTTTTGTACATTTTTCAATAGCTGCCACAGAAATGGGTACATTCTAGCAGAAGGCAGAATTATTCAGCCACATATGTGTGCTCCTTTTGCTCATGCATTATACCACATTCGAATTTTATGTGATTGTCATTAATTTACTAACAGATTATTTTTCTTATTTCAGACTGAGAGCAGAGATACCATTTCATGAGTATTGAAACTAGGCACCCTGAATATTTCCTTGACATATTTTGGTGTATTTCTAAGTTGCTTTATCAGTCGTTAAAGCTCAGCTTGCAGTACTTAACAATCTTGGCCTTGATCCTATAGGCACGCATATGCCTTGCTTTATGCATATAAGCACTCTCATTGAAATCAATATTCATCCACATTACATTAAGTACACACATAAGTGTTTGCAGCATTGAGGCTGCTTTTTTTTTCCCCCCCTGTATTCATACTATTTTCTGTCTGGTGTCTATTGTAGTCTTTTGAGTAAATGATTTGTAGGCTGAATAGGGCTCTTCAGATCGCATTCCTCACTGAATGATACAATTCCTCATGTAGTGCCAGGACCCACTCAAGGCTTTTCAGCTCTGGAGGCAACATTAACTTCCACTTCCCCCAAGAGCCAAATTGAATTTTGTGATAATGACACAAAATATTCAACGAGTGTGTGCAGGGAGGTGTTGAGGGCTGAGGGAAGTCAGCAAGGGCAAAGTGGATGAGGGTCCAGAAAGGCCAGGGGATGCTGTGGAGAATGGGGTGTGTGTGTGTGTGTGTTTGTAGGACTATTCCATAGGATCCCAGTAGAGCTCTGTGCTGTGGAGGGAGACAGAGAGGACATGCAGATCCTGGGGGAGCAGAGCAGGACACAGGCAGGGAGTACTGCTGCTCTTGGTGGCTGTATACCATGTCCCATCATGACTTGGCTGTGGATCATCTTCTTGCACAAGTTAAAAAAGGTTTCAGGGAGGCTTCCTCCTGGAGATGCAATATCTAATGGTTTCATGGCCCTCCATTCTTCTATTCTGAGGAAAAGAAAGCATTATTGAGAGAATGGATCTTGGAAAGTTTCATTACAAATTGTCTGTTTTAAATCTTAGACCGGTCCAGAGCAAATTTTACTTTATTAATATTTTGTGCTAGGATCATTAGGGATGACTTAAAAAGTTGGATGGAATAGAGGACTTTATGCCTTTTACTAGATCTTGTTTTCAGGCTCTTTAATCTGTCATTATTCAAGGGATTTTTGAGTTTTTTCAAGAATGACTTGTGTCATTCATTACAATTGTTAAAATTCTTAATTTTAAAACAAAAATCAGATTTGTTTCCTGCCATTTGCACTGGCTCTTTGTGTTCCATCTACCACAACGAGGAAAGGACCAGTTCTATCCACTGCTATTTGCAATAAATTTACCTCTAAAGTTTACATGTACCAGCACTGGAATTTTGTCTTTTAACTGTGGTAAGACAGTTTTGCCTCTTGTTTAACTTTATGTAGCTGCACTGAAAAGTAAAATATGGAAACATTTTTGGATTCTATTGTTGACCTTATATTTATAGAACAGGAAAAATATGTTTTACTTTTACCTGAAAATGTTCCTGCAAATCTCGAGTTATGACATTTTATGGTTGTTCATCTACTTAAATCTAGGCTCATCATTAATTATTTTTCCACTCTCTCTATAGTGTGGGAATCTTTTGTTATAGATTAAGTTTTAATTTGGTTCCCCAGTTAAGTACATGATTGAAGATATTAATCAATTATGCCCTACTTCATCCGTACACATTTCAATAGCTTGGAATTTAAAAACTGCAAAACTGTGCCTGAAAAGCATGTTCTTTTTCCACCTGTGTAAATTTTTTGAAAATGAAAAAATTACTTCTCCCTAAAACTTTGTTTCTTTTAAACCCTAAGCCTGAGTGGCTACAAGGCTACTTTCTTAGACATGAAGGCATTAATCATATCTGACAGATTTTTTCCTTCTATAATAAGCAACATTTCTCATAATAAGACATAAAAATAGGGCATGAATTAACATGACACACCACAGAAGATCAGTGAGTACAAACTCAGATTTAAATTTCCAAGCCTTTTGGGGCTATGTTAATTTTTTGCACCATTAAGTAGTTTCCAGTTTCAATCCCCATTTGTTCTTAGGCAAAACCACAACAGAAGCATTCAGTGCCTTACAGCCTGCACTGGAGGAAGGTTCCAGCAGCTCAGCCATGCTCTCATCCTCCAGAGGGCAGTGGGTGTTTCAGGCACTCCTTCAGCCCCTGAATTACTGCCACCAACATCTGGCCTTTCCAGAGATTCCCAACAATGGAGCAGTGGGGGCCAGGAATTTCTGCTGGTTGAAAGTCGAATTTGGCTTCAATTTAAAAAAAAAAAAAAAGAAAAGGAAAAAAAAAAAAAAAAAGAGAGGGTTTATGATTTATACACTCTTTAATTTACAGGCTTTTATAATACTTATAACCACTAAATATCTGGAGTTAGCTCCAGCTCCAGGACTCTCTCTTTTCCACTGTCATGTAACCACCAATACTATTTTAGCTCAAGTGCAAATATATGATATTAGAATTTTTTTCAAATTTCCTTTGGAGATGAGACAGAAGGGGAGCTTGGTGGGAAAGTGTTCCTTTCTCCTGTGTAGTGGCCTCCAAATACATTATACACTTTTATTGTCTTGGAAAGTGTTGTGGAGTCAGGTTAACTTGCATTTGCAAAAGATAGATGGGAACTTCTAAAGGGAAGCTGTGCTGATCAGAGGATTCCATATGGTTGCAAGCATCCACCTCTGGTCTCAAGGAACCTGTTTTTGAGAGTAAATAACTGAATGAAAACAGATTTATTGGAAAACTGTTGTAATTTAATGCATGTAAACAAAAGCTTTTATAATAGTCACAGTCACTTTGGGATTTCTGAAATAATTACTTCAAATAAATATCAATTTTTAATTGAGAAGCATGCAAGATAGTGGTGATGGTGTGGTCTTTGTCTCTTCCTTTTTTTTTTTTTTTTTTCTTAAATTTTTCTTTCCTTTTTTCCCCTGAAATAGGAAATATTGCAAGGTTCACAGTGTTCTCATTTAAAATTCCTATCAGACTTTTCTAGCACTAAAACTTCCACAGGATATTATCACAGAATCACACAAGAATTGAGGCTGGAAAGAATCACTAGAGATTATCCAATCCAACCAGAATTCTGAGCAGGGTCAACCAGGAAAAGATTCCCAGGGTTGTGTCAAATTTTGAGTATCTCCAAGAATGGAAACTCCTCATCCTTCACTGGAACTTAAAAAACCTCCAAGGAATGTCATTTATTTGCTTCCCATTTTTAGGAATCTTTCCTCATCACCTTGATGTCTCAGATATAAATGAGAGCAGCCTCACAATGACATCTGCCAGCACCTCCTGTGCTTGTGGCTGTATTCTTGTCAATCCCACAGACTTGTGAATGTCCAGAGTTTGAACATTGCCTAACCTGATCCTTTTTCACTGAGGACAGGCCTTCTTTCCCTCTTCCCAAAGGGAGCTCAAAGATCATGTAGTTCCAGCACTCCTGCCACAGGTGGATGCCATTTACTAGATCAGGCTGCCCAGGGCTCTATCCAGCCCTTCCTTGAAGACTTTCAAAGATTTTCCATTCCACAACTTCTCTGGGCAACCTGTTCCACTGTCTCAACGCTCCCTGAGTAAAGAATTTCTTTCTAACTCTGCTCTTTTAGCTTAAATTAATTTCCTTTTGTGCTATCTTTAAAATCCTTGTAAAATCTCCCTCTTTTTTATACACTCATGTACATATTGAATGACCACAATAAAGTCTTCTTGGAGGCTTCCCTTCTCCAGGCTGAACAACCCCTCTCAACCTGGTTATACATAATTAATAATACTTTGAAAATCACTATGGTTATAATATAATTATTGTATAAATCTAACCAGTAACATAGTGAGATGGAAAGGAGGTGTTTATGTAGGCAACCAAATACATCTGTTTTGGAAGTGAATAGTTCTATATTAACTATGTGAGAGCTGAACTGGTTTTGCAGGATGCAGTTAAAATATTGACTTAATCAAGAAGTTCTGATGACAAATACAATAACTGAAAATAAAGTTTTTCAGTGTATGCTAGCAAAAAAAAAACCTCAATAAATATTTATTTACATAAATATCTGCTTATCTTTCCTGCTTAGTGAAGACAAAGAGTTTGGAGTGTGTGGATGGATGTTGAATCACATTTAAAAGGAATTTCATACTCTCCAATCTGAGTCAATTGATTGATAAGAGATTTCAACTAGTGCTGAGCTCACCATGCAAGAGTCACACACTCAAGGGCTATTTGCCTTTTTTTTATGTATCCTCAAGAGAGGAGCACATTCCTGAGCAAAACCCTGATCTTTGGAAGAAACAGGATTAAGGGAAGTGAAAAAATGTCCTAATCCCTTCCTGCCTACTCAAAGTTTTCAACCTATGTCACACTAAAAAATGAGAGGGGCATTTCTCTTGATCATGTCTATATTCCTATAGAAAAATGGATATGTCTAGTGTTTGCTATTGTGGAGTTCTCCTAGTCTTCTCAAACTACTTTTCAGTGGAGGAGAATTGAATATTAAAGACACATTTTTGAAAGCTTCCAGTTTTTGGTTTGTTTTTTTTTTTAACTAAGAAAATAAAACCTCATATCTTTAAGTGTCTTTATTAAAACATATCCAAGCTTGATTTTGTGATGACAAACCATAAATTTTATAATAGTGGGAAAATAATTTTGCAGAAAGTTCTTATTAAGTTGTTCATAAGGACATATCAGCTGAGGATGTACTGTATGGGCTGATAGAACTGCTGAATAGTCAATGGGAGAATCTTCTTCTAAATTACAGACACAGCTTCTGATATAACATTAAATGTAGATTTAAAAAACAAACAAAAATCAAATTATTTTGTCTGCCTAAAATTTATGAATCACAGAAAAACAAGAGGACCTAAAAACAAATGAAAATAATTTACATTTTCATTTTATTCAGTTTTTAACTCTTTAAAGTAAAAAGCTCTGCACTTAAAGTTCAAGAATCTTACTCATAAGAGAGTGAAGGATTGAGGAAAGCAGAAAATTACAAAATATGAAAGCTTTCCTTCTCTTCATGTCCTTCTACCTTCTTAACCAATTTCAGATTGTGAGGTATTGAGCTTTGTCTATGTGTGAGGCCCAGGTGACAGCACAAGTCTTGTTCCTCAAATCATGAAACATGCTTTGTTCAGCTGCTGGTCTGTGGTTTTCTACTGGTTCAGGAAATGATGTATAAATATTGTCACTACCTTAACTTCAGTTGTGGGTAACATTGACAAAAAAAATAAGATTTCAACACATAGTGGCAAGAACCTTATATGTGCATGTTGTTCAGTTTTGCTCAAGAATAATTTTATGCATTGTGTACTTTGTCAATAGATGATTTCTGTGTAGTAGACTAGACAAGACTATATGTGTTGGACAGGAGCCATTTCATCTTTAAATTAGCATTTAAATGGGCCTGAAAAAAGGTAGAGCCCTTGGTCTCCAAACCAGCATATTTGGTTTTTTCACTAGTGGAATGCAGGCTGCAGCCAGGTTGCAGAGTTTTATGTTTATACTCTCTCAGTGACAGTATGTGTCCTGACATCTACCTTAAGCTTCAAGAAAAACAAAACTATTGACTCTCCACACCCCAATCTGTACTCTTCAAAACTCTTGCAAAATCTTTAAACAGGGGTTATTTGGTAGAAATGCTCTAAGTACAAGCATAAGTACAAGTACTTTATGCTTCCTTATTGAAGTTATTGTAGAAGTTAATGAGGATGCTGAAGAGTAAGAAAGGATTATGACTCCACTGCTGGAAGATGAGAACACATGTTTGGGACAGAGGCAGACCTTCTGCAAGGCTTCCATGTTCTATGGAAACCTAGAGACTGCATCTCAGAATAAAACATGGCTAAGGCATCCTGCAATATCACAAATGGAACATTTCAAGAGAGAGAGAATTATTTGGGCAATTAGGTTTGACAACAGACACAAGGTTGACTGCAAAATTTAGCCACTAGCAAATTTAAAGCTTTTGATATCACCATCTTGATCACTAAAAATTAAAATTAAATACCAACAGATGACTACTAGGGTGTCTATATGCTGTCTGGAAGCAAAAGTTGTACAGGAATGTTGTTTCATGTCTATAAGAAATCTCAGTAATACAGTTTTAGACAACATATTGTAAAGAAAGAACTCTTAATATTTGCAGGAGAAAAAGTTGCAATGAAAGGACATTTGCTTGGACCTTCTGTTACATGTCAGAAAGTGACTTAGGCAACAGGAAGTACAAAAAACTTAAAGGGAAAGTTAGGCCAGTTTGAGCTCACTTTCATAGAAGGAAAACAGATAGAATAAGTGGTTAGCCCCTTACAGTGATGAGCTTTCTTAACCCCTCTTGGGTTATGGAAAACAGAAATAGTCTCTTCATATCTGCCTAATTTAACCATAAGGAACAATGGGAAATCCCACAGCAAATTGCCATAAAAGGAAAAATAAAAAAGCTCCAAAGAAGAATTCATTGTTTAAGACAGTCACTAATTCTATAATAGGAAGCCACCATGAAGTGAAGCTGAATACAGTGCAGAAATACTGAAACTATTGACATGACTTTTCCTGAGCACCTAATGTGAACTGATGATATTGCTGTCTCTCAGATTTACCAGGAACTGACAGAAGGGATCAAGATGATTTCCTTGGTCCCTTTACATTGTAAACTTCTCAATGGATCCCATCTGAGGTTAACATAGAAATGTGTGGCTGATTTGGCTGCCTGGTTGTTGAATGCTATCTCTTGATTTGCTGTCCTCAGGAAGAGTTTTTTGTACTCTCTGTTGGAGAGTAATGTTCTGCAGAAATCTGACATAGGATCCAAATATTAAACCCTTGCTTGCAGTCTAATGACAGCATAATATTTATCTGCTATATAAATCTATATATAGCCTTTATGGCTCATTGACATCCCAGTATGTACTGTTGGTTGCTTTTAGTTTCCAAAGATTTTATTCTTGTGGCTTAAGAATGCACAATCACATTGCCAATTCAAGTGGAAAATGCAACTTGAGTAACATTATGTTTCTTGCTTACTTTAATACAGGGAGACTTGGATCTCAGTAGCTTCACAAGCAGAGTAGTAAAATCCTCATTATTATACTAAAATGTTTGAATTTTCAGTCAGATATAATCAGAATATAACCCCATGACTACTATTTAATCATATCTGAAAGCACAGGAGTAAAATGAATTTGTAGGTTTGCTATAGAATAGAGTTAATAAACCCCTTTTATTTGGTTATATTCCCTTGTGTTGTCATAAACAGTCTTATCCCAGATGCAAGGAACTTTCTTGTTTGAAAACATATATGAACTTTTGATCTGCAAAATGATGAGAGAAGTTTGCCTGCTTATTCTGAAATATCTTGTTCTTTTTAACAGTTTTATTTATTAGATACTTACTAGATGGTTGCAGCCTCACTAATAATTTTAAGAGTATTACTTGTCAGAAACAGTGAATTCATACCTGCAAGGAGCAAATGGCTGACAAAGTGGGGATTTGCTCCAACACAGTAAGGTCTGTAGTATGTGGTTGTATACTGGGATTCTCCAACTCAGCCTTCTTCTTTCTACAGTAAGATTTTGCTAACTCCCCCTTACAAGAAGCTAGCAGTGCTTGAAGAAATTATTATTTTAATAGTAATAACTTTTTCATTTCAGGCTATCTAAGAAAATTGTACAGACATTTGCTCTGGAAAGGGTCTCAAACTTGAACAATCACCACTTCCTCAAGACTTCTGACATTCAGGCATCACTTTATGTGTCTTTTAGATTGGTAGGGATAGAGATTTTGGTATAAGAATGAAATGTAAGTGAGAATCTGTGAGATGAGACTTATGCTTGTACTTAGAGCATTTCTACCAAATAACCCCTGTTGAGAATGTGTGTGTCCTGACTTCCACAGTCATGCTGGAAACAGCCACAGGAGGGGCTTGACCATGATGCCAGCCACAAGGGACCATCAGCCTCCCTTGCCATCCTCATCAAGACACCAAGCAGAGGAGCCTGAGGACTCTGAGAAGAGAGGCTGAACTGGCTTAGAGCTGAAATATAATGAGCAGGCATAGCCTCTGTAATTCTTTTAGCTGAAAACCTCACTGTCTTAGTGAATCAGATTGGTGTAATACATTCTATTAAAACTAATTGTCTACAAGACTCGTAGGGTAACATAATATTATTTTAACATTTTTGGCTCAAAGACTGTCCTTATACCTTTAAATATAAAGATTATTTCTTGGAAAAGTGATTAGAATATTAAAACTCTATAAAAGTAGGCATTAGCTGATGATCCTGTCATTATGTTGAGTACCCATGGATTCACCTCAGCACACCTAGTGATTTCACAAAGGCTATTATCTCATGGCTATATCCCCTTCTTCTGAGCTTATTACTTTAAATAAAAAATGTTAATGGTTTCTGAGAAGCTCATGATGAGAACTGGAGAATTTCTTAACAAAGAAGCACGCTTTCCAAATTTCAAAGCTTGCATTAAACTTTCCAGCAAATGCCTGAAATTCTCAGTTGGCCAATAATATTGCAAGGTGGATTCAGTATTTTTTTATATAAAGTTGCCATTTCGATATGCTTTATTATTATTTATTAAATTACACAGTGCTGCATGTCATGCATAGCAATTACATAAGAATGTGCATTTTGCTTTCACATGCAGGGAGAACTGAATGAAATTATAAATTCTGAATCATAAATGAGGTCAGACAGGATGATCTAAAAGCTCCTTCTGACCTTAAAATCTGAGGTCACACATTGATCTCAGAATAATGGGTGAATGGGTAGAAGAAATGATGGACAATTTTAAAATGTGAAGAGCAGAGAGAATGGCATGTAAATATCTGGCTGTATTGCATGTATGACCCTGTGCTGGGTGAGTGAAGAGACCTGAATGCTTTTGAGTGAGTCACAAGCAAACAGGAGGTTCTAGAAGGAGCAGCAGGTGTTTAGATGGATTTCAGACCTTTGCAATAGCACCTCCAGTCCAGGGCAGACTGTTGGCACTCATAACAAAGGCTTTGGGTGCCAGTGAACAGCAGTTTCAGGTAGTAATCTGCCTCCTTCCAGAGACACTTCAAGACCCTGCTCTCTTTAATCCCCCAGATCAGTGGGAGTTGGGACTCTTTACTCTCAGATCATATCCTTTTAACTTGCATATTTCTTCTCTGCTTTCAAATCCTTTCAGAGACACAGAAGTGGTATGAAGTAGAAGTAGTTCTGGGCTCTTTGCAATTAGTAGTGCAAGCTACAGGGAACCCATAAAATTATTTGGTAATATGCCAAACATAATCACAACCCAGAACCATCACAGCAGCTGGGATCCAGAGGTGTGTCAGAGGGTATGAATGTTGGCAATATTTTTAGTTAGTCCAGGGAATAACCAACCCTGAAGAAACCATGCACAGACTTCTTGGCAATAGATTAAAACATTTTGAGGGGAGGAGTAATCAGACTGTAACTTTTGCTGGAAGGCAGTGAAAGAAGGATAAGGTGATGGAGATGAAGAGACCACACTGTTGACAGCACAGCCAATTCTGACATAATCTGTGTATTTTGTTCTTCTTAGTCACAAAACAAAAAGACAAACAAAACCCCACAAACTAAAGGAAAACCTACCTGGAAATATAGAGAAGAAGTGTTAATGAAAACATTACTGCTATAGAGAAATATATCCTAAAAAATTAAGTTCCCAGGGGTACTGGAATGTTATTATTTACTAGGGCTAATAAAGAAGGGAGAGAAGGCAGAGGTATTATATTTTGCAGGTGATAAGCCTATTCAGGCAAGTATATCAGCCAAGGAGTAGAAGAGAACTGGCACACACTGTGCACTAAGAATGATGCTGGCAAAGGCCTGACTGAATGAAAGCCAGAGTGGCTCAGTGTGCTGGATTTCTGTTGCTGCAAATAAAAAATCTGTTAAAAAAGGCATTAGAGAATTTCAGGGAACTTGTCAATGAGATTTCCTGCTAGAATATTGAAGGATGATTATGTTATACCAAGGAGAGAAGAATTTAATAGCATTCATTATACATAAGGAAAATAGTCCTTAACATTAAGAAATGTTTCACCTACCTGAGAAATGGTGCTTGGTTTTGTACTTCTGAGAAATTCTGAGTTCTCTTTCTCTGAACAGGGAGGTGAGCTGAGTATAACATATCTTCCTAAGAAATGCCACCTTTTTCCAGATGACATCTTTACAAAACTTTTATCAATTTATCTCCATTTACCTTGCCAATATCTACCTGGGTATATAAGAAATATGGACTATACTGACTAATCCTTTGTCTAGTCTCCTCAAATAGAGAATCCATAAATTAATAACATGGAGAGGAAAAAAACCAAACATGTTACTTGCCTTAAGAAAATATCCTATCTAAGCAGCATTTAATAAAACACTAAGATTTTTAGCACAGTAAGTGAATAGTCCCTGCACTTTAGTGTGACTCCTCCTCCTAATTGTGTGGGTGGAGTAACACTGCTCTGTGTGTGATCAACACAGATCTGTCTACTCTGGGATACAATCACAGCATCATAACCTGCACTTTATGGGCATTCAAGACATAACTGATGATGAAATAGCTGCAAGACAGACTACTCACAAAGCAGGAATTGAAATGCAGTTTTCCAGTGGTTATGATGAGCTGACCTGGGAAGGGTTAAGGTGTCTTAGTTGGAAGAACAGTCTGGAACAATGAGAGATACCTTCACCAGAAAAGATGGGCACTACAATGCCAGTGCATGACAATAAAGGAGGACTGAGAATTCTATTTTACCTACTTCACTTTTGTCCAAGTTATCAAACCCAATTTGTATAACCAGTACAATTGTGTAGCCAGTCAGGACAAGGACTAGAAGGTTAGGATCTTTGAATGTTTGGGATATTTGATCTCCACTTCCATAAAGCTGAGTATCTGGACAGCAGCACATGGCAGACTTGCTTTGAATTCATTTGTAAAGATGTTTTTGACATATAGCTTGTGATCATTACCCAGTATAATCTCATTAAAGGCATATCAACATGGTAAAATGCTGTACCCTACAGAATACTCAAGACATCTATTCACTGTTAACAGTTAATATCTAGATTCAGAAGGGAGTCAGAATGTAGAGGAATAGCCTTGCAATTCCTGCAGCATTTGCTGCAGTGCTTTGAAGTGCCAGCCTAGAAAGCTAAAGATACAATGGGAAGAAAGTCTTGGGGACATTCAGTACATTCATCCAGTCCTTGGAAAAGTATGACATGCACTGACTTTCCATTCTAGGATGTTTGAACCAAGGGCATACTTACAACACTAACAGAGATAAAGTGACAGATTCTGTTTAAACTCTGATCAGGCATAAAGAGAGTGTAGAAAATCTTTTCACATAAAAGCCCATAGCTTGTGTTTTGTATGAAGTACTAGCCTGGATCCAGAAGGATGTAAATAAATCACAGTTGGGGTAGTTATAGGAAAATTAGTTGTGCATCCTCTCCCCTCAAGCCAGGACAGTTTTTTGGTTTTTTTTTCCATTCTTATCCAAGTGTAGTGTGTCAAGTCTGAGTCCTATGCACAATTTCTTGAGTTTATATTCTGACAAGGAGACAACGGAAATATTTTCTGGTGCAGTCTTCTCAATGTCTGTTGATATCAAAGACTTTTTAAAACAGTATCAATGAGGTACTTATACACAGACTGCATAAAAATATATGCAAACCTGCTGTCCTAAAACTAAGCATTGCTGCAACACTTTATCACTCTTTTATATAAACCTATAAGTTTCTGATTTGAAGGAAAGGCTGTTATAGGGTCAGAAAAGGGCAGGAAGGGATAGTTAACAGAGAGAAAATTGTGTCATGGCTGAGCTAGTATTTCAAAGATGTTCAGACTTCCCTGTAGAGGGCTAATTTTGCAACTTAAGTTGCTCAGTCCATCCATCAAAGCACATTTTTGTGTTCAGATGATACATTAATAGTTGAAACTCTTGCTGTAACCAGACCCAGAAAAAAGATCTGGAAAATCTGTAAACGGTTCCTAATATTCTCTGCTTGGATGGGATGAGGAAATACCTTGCACTTCAGTCTGAAATGTAGACCCATTCTGTAAATTCAAACTCTCCACTTAGGTTCCTGTTGGGACTTCACAGAGTACTTGCTTTCTTTCATGCTAGATTTATTTGAATGCCCTTATTATGGAAAATGGGATTTTATATCTCAATGCCCATTACAATTTTTTTTTTATTTGTTACAATGAAAACATTTCATTAAAGCCCTTATTGAATAGCTAAGTGTGAATCTTGGGAATGAATAAAACTCATTTATTGAATCAGCCCTCACTGGAGCTAAGAATGCATGTACAGCTGCAGAACTATGAAATGCTAGGTGCACTTTGAGTTTCATAGGAAAATGCTACAAAACCCCACTCAAGTTTACTTTTAAAATAAATAAATGAAGGGCCCAAGTTGTTCCATTTCTGGGCCAGCCTTCATCCTTTTTGTGGACAGATAATTCCTCCTAGGTGGAGGAGAAGTGAAGTCACTGCTACATCCAGTCTGTGACTGCAAGTTGCCATCCTCACTCTGGTTGTCATCCTTGCAAGGATGAAGGGAGTGAACATTGCAACTCCTGCACCTTGTTTGTCCTTGGGGGAAGTCAGGGAGTTATCAGAATCTGTTTTCCCCAAAAGAGAAGATAGAGCCACTGGGGCTTGTGCTGTCTGTACCATGGAAACTCAAATCATAATCTCCCTCTGCCCTCCAATTAATTAGATTATTAGAATCATTCTGAAGCTTTAACTTAAACTGCGAAACAATTCTTTCCTTCTTTAAAAGTATTTAAAGTAAAAATGCAGATATAGGGAATTCACATGTGCTTAAAGATCAGGGATTTTAATTTGGGGTCATTATTGGTGTACGCTGTGGTTGTATTTCGACAGCTAAAGAAAGAGGAGCAGATTTTGCTCCTTGCTACCTCACTGTAAATCTAGAGAAACTCCACTGATTTCAGTGGCATTTATTCTTGAATTACCCTGTTTTAGTTGACAGCAAAGTATGGCTGACTGTGACTCCATAGAGATATAGACTGTTTATATGTTGAGTCTATTGTTGATTAAATATGCACACAAATGCAACAAGCTATCAGTCAAAGAAATCACATTTGCTCTGCTGCCAGGATATAAACGAAAATCCTGAAAAGAGAATGCATTCCTCTGATGTATTGAATGATACTATTTTAATAGAAGGCGTTGCTTCACATTATTTTAATGTGATTAGTGCCTGTGAAAGGTGTCGAATTGGAAATGGATGTCCTCTGTTCACTGATTAAAAACCAAAAAAAACTCTCAGCAGGTATCTCTACCATGTTCTACCAGTCTTCCTGAGGGTCTCCTATGACAAACCAGGGATTTCCACTTCCATTGCTGTTTTTTCTGAGGAGCACACAAACCAGACTGAGAGGTGAAGGTTGGCCCATTGCATTTCTTATGATCTTGCTGCTGTAGCAGTACTCAGGTGCCCTCAGATTGTTTCAGGTCTTATCTTGGGATCTAAAAATGGAAGTTCAGCTAAGTATTATTAAATAAAGGTCAGGTACTTAAAGATCCAGGTACAAACTGTGCATAATAAGTCTACTTATTACTGTGAGTAATTTTTTTGATGTCCATATACTTTCAGTCAGTGCTTAAAACATTTTATATGAGACTTATCACAAGAATTATAGAAAAATAAATATGGTTAGGTAGATCCCATCTGCTCTGCAGATATTTATTACAAGATTCACAGATTCTCACGTGCATCTCCAGTATCTTCTGGCATTTTAAGAGATGTTCCTGCAAAGTCTAACAGAAAATATTAATGATAAAGAGGCAATAAGATGAATAGTCAAATATCTTTCCAGCTCTGAGCATCTTAGTAATCAATATTTTTCTGAGGACAGTTGCATTTAGCAGTGCATGAATATTGGCTATGATATAGCACTTGGATGTAGTTCTGACTTAATGTGTGTTTCTTTTTGTTTACAGATGTCTTGATTCTTGATAGTTTTTGATTGATAGTTTTGATCACTCATTTAAGGTACATGGAATTCATACTCAGCTGATTCCATAAGTTTGCAAAAATCTTTGAGGTCCTTTGTGGGGTTGGGTGTCAAGTCCAGCATGTTCCTATACAGAATTTTGGTGAAGAAAAAAGGCAAATGTTTTACAAATACCCTCCTAAGGATCTGTCTCTTGTCTTTCTTTTTTGCACCTTGATTGGTACCTTTAATTTATTGATTTTTTTTTTCTGTTCTTACTGAGGTGTAGTTTTTATGAATAACTACATTGAATGAACACCAGTGCAATTCTTAGCCATATTTTTTCTGCATAAAGTCAAAATAAGTTGCCATTTACTGCATTAATAATAATGTGAAGTACTAATTTTGTTATTTAGAACAAAAGAAAAAGAAAAGGACAGAAATTGTCTGAGATTCAATTTCCTATCAGTGTGTTCTCTGGACTGCTGGCACACAAAGGTTAACGAAACCTGGAACTGAAACAGTAAGTGATGTCAGCAGTTAACACATTATCATTTGCTCTCATCTATTAATCTAAAGTGCAGAGCAGATAACTTTAACTATCATCTTCATTACCAAAAAAAAAAAAAAAAAAAAAAAAAAAGATAATTCAAGGCATTGGCAAGGAGCCATTCAGCTTTGGCTCTTAGAGTAAACAGAGTAAAAGACATTTCCATTAAAAGAAAGTTTTAACCTCTCATGACAATCTGACCACATTCAAATGAGGGTGGAATGCATGCCACCTCATGGGAAGAGCTTGCAGTATAAAATTTTGCCAGTATAGCAGATGCCAATAAAAAAAAATATTGTGATTTTCATTGCACTGTGCTCATCTATCATTGGAAAAATGCAAGGATGAGATCTTCTATATAAGTTCAGACATATGCCCTTGAGAGCTACAGAATGACTTTCAATGCAATTCCAAATGTTAATATCCCCACAGGAATGCAGATCCAACAGAGGAACCTACTGTTCTATATAGCCATCATATTCACCTCAGTGAGTGAGCACCATGCATCAGTGTGGCTTGATACTGTGATTAGCTGCTTTGGGGCTGTGCTGAATAATCAGCAGGATTGACAGTTCTTCCTTAGGCTCCAGGCTTTTTATATGGGAAGAATATCCCTGATTTTTTTATTATTTTTTTACATATATATATATATATATATATATATATATATATATATATATATGCCACAAAACAATCTAACACAGAACTAAATTAATATTTTACCAATTTTTAAAAACAATTTTTGTTTTACATTATACCAAGAATTAAGAGAGAGATCTTAAGGATTAGGAAAAAGAGTGAACTTCATTGCCACAAGTTAATAGAGGTGTGGGCAGCAACAAATTCTCCTAACACAGCTCTAGTATGTTGCATCCAAATTGTTTGGCTTGCTTCTGGTGAACTTCTTACCAGATAGGTATTGGAAACTTTGGAAGAACTATTGCTTGAAAAAAAGTGTTGCTCTTTTCAAGAAAGCAATAGTACTCAATAGAACACTAGTTAAAATAATTTATGGGATAAAGAATAGAAGAATTAAAATTTCAAGGTCTGGCTTGAATTTAAGAGGCATTAACATTCTATATACTTTCTGAAGGGAGGTTGTTCGAGAGAATGATACTTAGTACTTTTATTAAAAAACACAATATTAAAATGCATTGTCAAAAAAAAAACAAATACAAAACAACTTCACTTTACCTCAGCTAAGTGTATGACCTGTGAAGGGAGAGACTTGCTGAGTCCCTAAAGAGATATCTTAAAGTTTTATGATAAATGTTCAGATAAAGACATAGGTATTAAAAGAAACCGGATTATATGTATATTTTCTTCATTTTCCTTGCTTTCAGGAAGAAAATAATATTAAAAAAAAAATTGTGCTAAACACAAGAAAGTTGCATAGCTGATGATGTCTGTACTGCTGCTAGCTAGGCAAGTCAGGGCCATGTTTATCAGAATGGTTCAGAGAATTCACAACACCTATTTACTCTGTTTTCTAATGGTCTGATCCTTCAATCATTTTTGCTTGGATTAATGGCAGAATGACAATTACACAGAGTCTGTGGGATTACCTGCCACTGAACAGCAGAATGAGTTCTGGCAGGACTTGGTCCTAAATCCCTTTGTGATGGTCAGTGTCTTTTAAAATGAGTGATACTATACTAACACACATCAAAAGCAGACTGCAGGCTGGCATTTTCCCAGCAGCTGACATGGTTGGGGCCTGATTCTTACTGACTTCAAACCTTCTTCTATTCTCAGTGCCTGCAGAAAGGTCAACAGAAGGCAGAGCTAATGAGCAGAACAGAAGTTTGCATTTCACAATTTCCTGCATTTTAATTTCATGTATCAGACTAATTTTATCTGTAATATGATATATTCAATCATAGAAAAAGATCTGGATGGGATGCAAAACATCATTCAGCATTACTCTGGGATCCCAGTCACAGATCAAAATGCTGTTACTTCAGTGTATGTAAGTCAGGAGAAGTCTGCTCTGAACCTTGAAATCAGGAAAGATATGTAGAGAATTGTTGAGGGAATGTGGGAAGAGCCTTCTGTAGATATTCAGTAGGTCTTAAGATACTTCAACTTTTATGCTAAGGCCAAAAGGAAATGTCAGAATAAGATGAATTAAAGGAAATGGTCATGGGCAAGAGACTTCAGAAAGAATTAACTTTTCACCCCCACAGCTAGAACTGACCACAGACCAAGAGCAGACTGGTTTAGGTAACCACACAATGTAAAACTCAGGCTAAAGGTTAGACCTAATCTGCCCAAAGACAGGATGACAAATGAAGTGCATCCATTTGGCATAATTAGATAATGATAAGAAGGCTTTGTTTCAGATTGACATTTGCCTTGCTTTGAACCTGTGCTCATTTTGAAATTCTTACCTGCAGGGGTGAGGAGATCTGTGTTGCCTTTAAATGCAACAATTGAGACCTGGACAAAATTTAGCTGGAGCATACTGCCTTCAAATAATCTTTCCTAACAGGTCAAGAAATGCTGGCAAGTTCATAAATGACACTAGTTTGTTTTAAAATTTATTCATATTTATAAAATTGTGTTCTATGTATACCTGTTAATAAAATATATACACTAGACTTTTAAATTAGTTCACTATATTATTTGATTAATAGTTTCAATATTTTAAAAGCAATTCTTTGTAATACTTTGGCTTGTAGATTAATGGTCCTTTGAAGTCTTTAGGTTCCTAGATCATGCTGGGGCATTAACAGCACTCTCAAAGCAGAGTAAGTCACACCTATGTCTTTCTTGGGAGATGTTTGTCTAACTCATTCTAGAGCTCTTACTGCTGTTCAGTGAACTTCTCTGATCATCAAAAGGTACTTTCTCCACCCCAATAGTATCACAGCTTATGTTTCATCTATTCTCACACACAAGCATTAAACCCTTCTCAATTTAGGACAATTTCCAAAGTTCACAGAAGTCAATGGAATCACTTGCACTTACTTTAATAGAATCAGGCCCCCAGAGATGAAAAACTTATTTTATACATTTTCAGTCATCATTGCAAGGTCATTCCATTTAAAAAAGGAACTTTCCTAAGCAAACATCACAATCTGTGGGTGGGCAATGATATTTACCTTAAAATGGAAACTTTTTTCCCCACAGGTACAATCTATACATGGTAAAATGCAGAGTATGGCTGATGCAGTAACAGTGGAAGTTAAAAAAAAAAATCACAAAACTTGCTTAAAAAAAAAAAAAGGGGTAACAGTAAAAATGATAGGTTTTTCATGTATATTAAAAGCTTCATGTAAGCATAAACCAGAACTGAATGTATCTTAACAAATTGCTCACTGAATGAGTTTTGTCTGTGTGAATTGTTTGGGATTAAACTGTGATTTTCTCAAATGCATTTGCTCTTATTGCTTTACTGACAATACATTATGAAGAAGTCTCGATCTGTAGCTCATTTTTGAGCTCTGTTTGTTGGAAATATAATTACATACTATGTTTCTGTTTCCTGATTGAGGGAGTGGTGTAACTGTTAGACACAGGTCTGCAGTGTCAGTACAATGATTAGGATTTTAAATTCAGCTGGGGACAAGTTGCTCTGTGATTCAAATCACACTGAAAAGACATTGACTGCAGCAGCCCTGTCTTGTAATCACATTGCTCAGTGGTAACCCAGAATTTGCAACCTTGTTCATAAACATATTCTGTGGGCTGGAAGTACTGAAAGAACAAGCAAAACTCTGCAATCCATAGTTATTGACTTGTGTTCTGGATTAATTACTATCCTTTATTTTTATACCTTTTTTTTTCATTAGAGGGATTATAGGCACAATCAAAACACTTTGTGTAGGGAAACAGATTTTTAGATGCATGTTAATAATCACCATTATTTTATTTATTATCAATTAAAAATTAAATTAATAATGCTATTATCTCAGGATCAAGATCCATGTTGTGAAGCTGAGAATTTAAAGATATTAATATTTTTTTATTATTTATGTTTTATGCTATTTTAATAAGGTTTCCCCTTCACCTTCCTTTACATAATTGCTATATATTTGCAACATTAATTCAAAATTAATGGACGTTTATTTATGGGAATTAATTTTGTTTCTATAATAAAGCTGCTAATGAAACATATTGGAAGGTTCGTACTGTGGAACCAATTATTTCCTATCATATCTGTAAGTAACATTACCAGCTTGCAGTTATGTTCCTGAACATAATTGTCATTAGATTTTGTGCAAGTTTCCTCAAAACTAAATCTCAATATTAGCAGCCTTCACTCTAAGTAGTTCACATATAAACTTTAAATAAACCGTTAGGATGCCCTTTGGATTTCTGAGGTGTAACTTTTCAACAATAAAGAGTTCACACTGAAACTCTGTTTTGAAATTACCCACAGGACCCTCTCAAAAATACACAAATATAAGACCTTTCATAGATGGAAGATATAGTGAAAAAAGTTTATTTTTAAAATTGTTTTGATAAATCAAGTTTAGGTAACAAAAATGAACTATCTCCACTTCTTTATCAACCATCTCAACTCAGACCACTATCATCACAGAATTCATCACATTAATTCTTTACTTCTCATACCAGAGGAAATTACTCTTTCTTGCATTCTAAGTAAGTAACACAGTGTGCAGTCACCTTTAGCTCAATTGAAGCATTTAGTTTTCAAAGTAATCTATCTCTTACAGTGACTCTACATGGAATTTTCTTTAAACCACAGAGATTTCAGTGGTAGACCTTCTGAATTGCTGTGAACCTGAGCTACATCTGGTCCATGGTATCCCCAAAGCTACAGAGAATTTTAACAGTGTAATGCCTGGTTTATGGTGCACTCAGAAGTCCAGTTTTCAAATCTCTGCACTGGAGTGGAAATCTCCCTCTCCAGGGATGACATTTAACTTAAGTCTCAAACAATAATGATTGCATCAGAAAATATCCTTTAACAGCTGTGCCATGAGAGACAAGTCTGGAGTGGAGAGTGAGGGAGGTCCAATGAATTCCTTCCTGGTAATGGTCTTATCCCTGAGCACGTGAATTTTAATGTTCCCTATTTTAGCAAACATAAATACCATTGTTCATAAAATTATCATCTTGGTCATAAAATTACCATCCCCTTTTTAAAATTCAGCTGGAGTGTTTGACTCAGTGACCCTCCATGACAGAAATCCCACAGGCTGATTACATGCTGTGTGAAGTATTATTCTCTCTCTTTTGTTTTACATTTACCTGTCATTAACTTCAAGTGACCCTGCTGTTGTTCTGGTGTTCTGAGACAGTGTTAAAAAGATGGACTGGCTAGTTTTTGACTCTACCCTTCATAATCTTAAATGCTTTCATTAAATGCCTTCTGGTGTTTCTTTTTCACCACTAAATCATGCTAGCTGTTGCAACCTTGATATGCAAATCCTTCTATACTCCTAACTCTATTTTCTGGACTTCAACAATTTTAATATTCTTTTACTGTTAACATCCCAAACTGAATTTTGTGTTTTATATTAAGGCATTCATATTAAGGTATATCTTGCCCACTGCTCCAGAAGCAAATATGGTTTTACTTGTAGTATGGAATACAAATATTCACTTTCAATCACTTGACATATAATCTGGGACTGATTTAATATTCCTTGACATTGATTACCTCTTGTATGATATGACTGATCCTCAAATCAGGCATGGGCATACTGAATAAGGGGTGCATGAGATACCAGGCTTCCCTCCTCTCAGGATCTGTGTTGTTATGTCTTCTAGGAAGCTGAGCAGGAGCTGGCTTGCTCTGCTGTGAGCTGGGGGTATGGTGTCGTGTTTGGTATCTGGGAACTGCCCACTTTCTTTCCCCCTCTGTCATTTGGCACATGGTGCAGTTAGGGAAATTCTACACTTCCCTAAATGCTTGGAGGAAATACTCTGAGTCCCTTGCTTACACGCTTTGCCTTTCAGACACCACAGCACTCTGCCTGAATCACTGAGCTGTAGTCTGTGACAAAAGCAGAAACTCATTATGATCACTAATTTTCAGTTTTAGAGTCTATGCCCTTGACTAGACACTAAATGGATTTTAAGACCAAGACCAGATTTTCAAAGGCATTAAAATGCCTCAGAAGGCATATAAACAAATAGTGAGAGTCAGTTTCAAATTCAAAAAAGCCCCCACAAATGCACATCTATTATTCACAATTTCTGTTGATATGTAACTTCATGATAACACAGTTCTGTGGCAGTAACATATTTTTTAAGTGTGTAATAAACATTGAAAATATGCCAAAATGATGCCTACCACAGGATTTAAAAGCAATTGTTTATGTTATTCTGCTTGCTTTTGGGTTTTTTGCTTCAAGCTTTGCTTTGTGTCTACAGTAAGTCCTCCAAAGCTTCCAGAGCAGCACGGCTGTGATCTGCCTTGCAGAGAGCTAACGTGCTTAGCTGCCTGCCTGTGGCATGTGTGGAGCTCTCACCCATCCTGCCCCGGTGGAGGAAGCCCTTGGATCCTGCAGCATTCCAACAGCACAGAGCAGAGACACTCACCAATGGGGCAGCAAAGCTTTTGCCTCCTGATAGTTAAAATCAGCAGCACTATCTGTGCTCCAGCAGCGTCTCGTAGGGAACAGTGGGACGTTTTCTCTCTTACTCTTCAAACAAACCAAATGTAAACTGTCTGAACCACAGCAGTTGTCTTTGTGTGGATGAAATAGCATCCACAACAGGGCAAAGGCAGACCCTCTGAAATAGCTGTGGTTAGTGGCTTGTTGAGGGGGGTAAGGCAAGAAACTCGTTTTTAATCAATGTGATAATCGATAGCATATGGCATCACAGACTTGCCTGATTCCATTCTTCCCCTGCACACTACAGGTCTCTGTGCCTTCCCCTATTTTTTTTTCTCCCAGCCCATGCTTTTAGCAGGCCAACTGGAAATCTCTCTATTGTTTTTTTTTTTTAATTTTTTTTTTGTTGTTGTTGTTGTTTGTTTTTTTTATTTTTTTATTAGATCTGTATTTGAAAACCACACATAAGTCTTCAAAAGAGACTGATTTAATTGGGGAAGGACTGCTTAACAGCCACAGTTTGTTGAGGAGGCTGTGATAACATACACATGCCCTTGCTGTGCTTTCCCATACTGGTCTGACTCCAGGAGCTGCTCTGTGATGCCACAGGCCAAAGGTAGCAAAAAGCTGAGTCAGGGATTCGTGTGCTATGATTCTATATTCACATTTTCATGAACTGCTATGCAAGCAGTATGAATGAAAATCATACTGTGTTCTTCTGATCATCTGCTCCTTTTTCATCTATTAACTTTGGGTTCATAAAGCAAAGGCTGTACTGGATATCCTTTGAGTGGCATTTATGTTGGCTTCTAAAAAAAGTTTTTCATCTCACATTTTGGCTTTTGTTGGTGGCACAGACAATACAAGGTGTTTGCTCACAAGGCTAGCTTAAAGACTTGCATTTTATGGAAAAAGTCCTGCAGATCTGAGACTTTGTTGGCTTTTTTCAAAATGAGTGCTGAAAGTCACTGTTACAGCTCTTTTCCCCTTCACATGTTTATCTGGGTTTAGAATTTCCTTGTACTCACCCAACATAATTTTGTGAAAACTCTGTAAATGAAATAAACAGTCTGTGAAGTTACAGGGAATCTTAGATTTTTACTCCAAAATCCAGATTTTCACTCCAAAATCCAGATTTTCATGACCAAGGGAAAAAAATTCTCTCATATTCTCATTTTTCTCTTGTTCATTAGCAGTGCCATCTATATTTCACCTTTTCATTTTGTTATAGTTAAGGATAATCTTCCTTTCACATTCTGCTCTGAGTAACTTGGTTCCTCTAATTTGCTGTAGTTGCATTTGTTAGCTACTACTCCCCCAAAGAGCTTCCTAGGGCAGTTTCTAAACCAGACATGTAAATTTATTGCCCTATGTATGTGACAGTTTCTCTCTGTGGGATGACCAATGACATAAAAGTGTCCAGGCTGAACTGAACTTGGGGTATCTTTCAGAAACCTCTTTCCTTCCTCTTTTTTCTACTTTGCTCAGAGGTTTTGCCTTGACAAGCATTCAGTTTACCAGCAGCAGCTGGATTTCTCTTGCTCAGAGTGGAGGTCTATGTGTAGGTAAATTCAGTTTAATCAGTAATAAAACTACTTAGAAAAACTGTTTGTAGACCTCAGAAGGTTTCATAATACTGAAGTTCAATCAAAAGTTGCTACCATGTTTGATCTAAAACCCTAATGCACTTAAATACACTCCTCATGTGTTCATAAAATATGTCAAGAGTTTAATGTAAGTCATCAGCCTTTAAGTGATGCAGGGCCTGGATAGTTTCCTTTCTAATGCTCCCTAGGAATTGGGCTGTCTAAATTGGAGGTGTTAAAGAGTAGAAACCAGATGACAAATAGTCAATAACCTGTATTCAGTAAAGTGTACAGTTATAAAAACATACAAGGTAACCATATCCAGAAAAGAGCTGATTTTCATTCTGATCCCATACCATGAGTAGGACTGACATGCTAACAAATAGTTCTTATTTTAAGTGCCACATAATGATTGAAATTTTCCTCATAAACAACGGACTGCTCTTGCCATAATTCATGGTAAGTTTTTTGAGTAAGCCCAAATAGAAACAAATGTTCTATGGAGACTATCTTAATCGTCACATCATTTTTGTGCCCTGCATGCCAGGAGGTTGTGAATGTTTGTTTATTACTGATCACATAATGAGGTGTTTAGAGAGGTAACACTGTTGCTTTCCCAGTGCCTTGCCTCTGTCAAGTGTGATCTCTTGTATTTATACTGCTGAAACTAAAGGTGTGGGATTTAGCAGTGACTTGCTGAACTCACTCAGCTTTTCCTCCTTTAATTTCAGCTTAAATCTTCCAAGGTATATGAAACGGTCTCCAGTTGTAATGTTTCTGCATCTATATAGCACACATATAGTTTTCATCTTTAATAACAAAAATTATATGTGATAACAGCTAGGCAATCTGTTGTATATCATTACTACAAATAACCTTCAGCGAAAGTGGTTCATGAGTCAAGTGAGTCAGCAAGGTGATTTAACTTTATTTATTCTCACTCTGCCCAACAGGCTTTTGATACATTGAACCCATTAGGGTTTTAATTAAATCATGTCCAGGGAGAAGCTTCAAGTCTTTGGCATTCTTCTCAAGACTCATCATGTCAAGGGTTAATCTGAATTTCAGTACGATATAGATTGCATGAAGTTTGAATGGAAGTTTTTTGTGTTCAGGCAATAGCTTTGACTTGGTAGCTTTCTAGCATGAATAGAAATGTTGCATGTTCATGGAGTTCACACTACTGCAAATAAAGGTGGTTCTTTGGAAAGCAACAGGATCATTTTGAAGAAATATGTATATGAGGGAAAAATTGTAAAAAAAAAAAGTCAACTAAAGCACTTCTACCTGTCCATCCCTGTGAAGAACACAAACAATAGTTCACAACAGTGAGTGATGTTTTGAGTAATAACATAGCATGCACACCTCTGGCCACTGGCAAGGTGCATGATTCTTGCTATACACAATCATGAGGCATGAGTTTGTTAGTCCAACAAACCATAAATGTCAAGACTGGGTAAGATGTCAGAGGGTCAAGACACTGTGCTGGAATTATTATGCAAGTTGGAGTGGATTGCAAGCTTTCAGACTTCTTTTTTATACAAAAACCTCACACATAAAATTATGTGAAATGTGTATTGAAAAAACAAAACAAAACCACAAAACCTTTAATAAATGTTAACTGATCATATCTTGATTGCCTCGTGTGATGCCCAGTTTGACACACAAACTTATAGAAGACAATCTCTAAAGAGGCATGGAAAAGTTTGCTGAGGTACTTTTCAAGCAATGTGGGAATAAGTATCACAAAAATGTTATGTCACTGCTCTTTAACTTAACAGGGAAATTCTATAGCAAATGACAAGATATTAATTCCCATGGCAAGGGCATTTCTGTAGAAGCCATTGTATTATTACAGTGGTGTACACAAAGGAAGTGGGTTACTGCTGGTCCAGCAGTGATAGCTGCCCCTTAGGTGGTGTTACCATAAAGTCATTTTGACAGTTTTCTTAATAATAATTTTCTTTGAAAATTATGTGTGGCTTTTTTCCCACAATTTATATTGTATCTAATAAGACATCATTCTCTTCCTCCATTGAATATATACAATTATACTGTCTGAACCTTTCTCAAAATCCCACTCTATATCAAAAGTCAATTTTTTCAGCTCAGTGTCAATCATACTTCATCATATGTCCTGCTCTAGTTTTAATTCATTTCGGTGTGTGTCTATTCACACAATGTGCTTTACTTTATGACATTCTCCCCTATATTAATGAGTAATTGATTTTAAACCAAGTTCAAAATCCATTCAGACACATAGGAATCTTTCCTTTTGAAGATTTCAGATCATGCTTGATCCATGAGATAGGTTTTAACATTTCTTTTGCTGTTCTTGTGCTACTAGACAAGCTGCTTCCAAGCAATGTGTTTGAAGAGATTGTGATCGGTCATTTCACAGCACTCTGCATCTTGCATTCTGGGTCAGTCACATCACTGCACAGGAAGGCAACAGTTGCCCTATTTCTGTGGCTATCTGGCACATCATTACCTCATGTAGACAAATTTGAAGCTTTTGATCTTCTCTGTTTTTAAATAGAACCCAAAGGGCTGACGTGAAAAGGAATAACTGATGATTTAAAAAAAAAACAAACTACAAAGCAGCCCAAATAACAGCCCAAATTAGGAAATTACTTGTCTGCCAGGTGGGTTTTGTTTTTTGGTTTTTTGGTAGGAAAGATGGTACATACCTTTTGTGAGTAATTCAGAAGATATTTGGATAGGCTTCACAGCCTTCTGCCCCTTTTCCAGACCTGTCTGAACTTGTGATGAGAGGTGCCTAGATTGCAGATTTCAGTTCTATCCACTCAGCAGTATCTTTTTTTCTTTAGATTATGGTATGACTCCAGTTCTGTTCCAAAGGTCAGTGCTAAGATCACACCTTGAAGACAAATTCTGCATATATGAATCTAAGACTGTTCTCTTGACATTATACCTGGCTGGGACAAAAACCATACAGCTATGCAGTACACAACTTTTAGCAGTGTGAGGGATCTGGGGTAATTTTTGATATTTGTTTCCCTTTAACCTCGTTCCTCACCCTCTCATCACATACATAACAAAGCTGGGTTGAAACTGTGCTTTTTATCTCTACCTTTCAATACAAGCAGCCTTGCTGCTTCATTACATCAGCATTCCAATGTGACTTTTTACTCACATGCTCAAACAATGCTTGTCTTTCTCCTGCTCTCCCTAACCACTCACTTCTCCTCGTTTTAATACTGCTCTCTTGATTTCAGGAAGGTAGATTGGGTTAGCATAGTGCAGGATTAGCATAGCTATTGAGCTTCTGGGTCAAGAACAATCCAGGTCCAGCATTTCTGAATGTGGATAAATGAAAATAAATCCTCAGAGCTTCCACATCTAATCTTGTTTCTTGGCCTACTAGAAGTGCCATGCAAAGAGATTGGGATATAGAAGAGAGCTTTTGAGGAGAAAAGTTACAAACTCTGTTGTCAAGGAGGTGATTTGTAGTAAGGTGGGTATGAACTTTAGTGCTTTGACTGCTATTATGATGAAAACACATAGTGTTCTGAAGTAATTATTAAAAGAGTAAACAACTCAGGTCTCAATTTAGCCTCGGAAAGTGAAAAAAAAATATTTCAAGAGGAGGGTAAAAGTAAAGTGTTACTGTATCCTTGTGATATGGAAATTATGAGCATTATGTTCTTCATCTTCTAGAGGGAGACATCTGGAGTTCTGTCTTTATGGTATGATTTCTCCCAATAATATAGCAACTTGCATTTTCTGTTTGTGCTATCTCACTCAAAAACCAATGACTAAAGTTTAAAAACAATCAAAAGACATTTTTATTTAGCTGCACCTATGCATATTTACTTCAGAAAAATATTTTTATATCTGGTGGGGTTTTTTTTTTCCCACTCCTGGCATTCAGGCTTGGAATTAAATAAGTATAGTTAGGACATTATTATTTTCAAGTGAAGCCCAGAGGTCATCAAGGATCACCGGTGTCACCCATGATCCAGACTTACTAAACTGCAAGCCTGAAATCAGTCCAGCAGAACTTCCTTCCCTTCCAAATGGCCCAGCTCTACAGACAGAAACATCCTTCTCACACTGTGTTTCTGAAAGATCACAGCTACAACAAATAAAAGCAAAATCCTTGAATATAGTAGAAAAAGACAAAGGAACAATACAAATTATTTTACCCTTTCATAACGATTATTTGAACGCAATAGACGTCTTTGTATCACTGGGCTTGGGGCATGTCCCAGTGAAAGATTTACCATTGAATTCAATGTAAAAAGAGGTAGGCTCTGCTCTTTAAAGCTATCATCATATTAAGACAAATAAGAAACACAATCAAAGCTTTGCTGCTGCCATTGTCTCACTGTCTTTGAACACAGCCTCAGCATGACATTGTTTCAACAGTGAAGGCCAGACTTACATTTATAAAGAAGTTTCAGGTGATTTTTCTTTTGATATGAAAGAGAATATTATAGAGAATATTAATAAAAATTACAAGAAAAATATAGCTCTAAACTATGTTTCCTTCTAGTCGTTAAGTTCCCTCTGTAGCCTCAACTAATAGTAATAATAATGAGGCTAAGAAACTATATCTTTGTTTCAGAGATTAAGAACCCCAGGAAATTATGAAATATTTTCTAAAAACCTTTGAGTTCCAATAGGTAAGGAACAGCTGTGTCATGATACTCCTATCATCTAATTTCTTCTATTATATAGTGGGGTTTCAGTGCTCATAAAGCACTTGGAAGCCTTTTGTGATAGCAGGTACTTTGGGGTGATGTTTTTGTTTAATATGTTAAATTGTTTTTAAGACAAGTCAGATGTGACTCTTTTCCCCCAATGAAACCCCAAATCTATGTAATTCAGTGAGTAGACACCAATAAACTGACTTGTACTAATCTTGGATGATTTTACAATTTGTCTTAATCTTTCAAGCAAAGTATGGTCTCATTCAATCTTTCTCCAAAATTTTTTCCCACTAGGTACTGCAAGCAAACCTCTGACTTGGGAATTTTGCTTTTAGGGCAATTTTTGATCTACAGACTAAAAAAATACACAATAGAATGCATAAAAAGGTGCTGGAGAACCACACAAGTTTTCTTCCTTGAAGAAATGCCAAGAATACTGGGCTAGATCTGTGCTCTTCCTTCCAGGGAATTTTAAATATGGGTCTCTGGATCTAAAAGGAAGCTGAATGTGAGGAGGCAAGGGGTTTCTCAGCCATGCCTGAATGGACATGTTCTACAGGGCTGTGCAGCAGAACAGAGGTCCTCCAATTTTGGCAGTGTGGCTTAATTTAAGTATAAGTTTTTGTGCATTAAGAGGTAGGAAGCTACATTTTTAAGGGATCAACTGATTTATAGCTTTGTTTGGGGCTCCAGGAAACAGCAATCTATGTAGAGAAATGTGACTTATGAAAATCTTGTTCAAATGAGTCAATTCAGACACATGTGAGACAGTTAAAATGCAGAAAGCTTTGATAAAATAAAGCAGAGTGTATGTATGGCAAAAAGTTGAGAAGACCTAAGTTCACTGGTCTAGACTCAACATAATATTTTTATGAATAATCAGAAGTCAGGTCTTGGAAAAGGGGAGCTGAGACCTTACAGTTTTCACTGTAGCTATCACAGATTTGGAGATGTTCAAGAACTCCTGGGACCAGACCCATTGTTTAAGTTACTCTTCTCCTGGTTCTCATTTAAAGGGAGATCTGGAATAAATTAAGGTTCAGAGTGTCTGAAAAAGAACTGGATTGGCAAGCTGGTATTGCATTAAAATTGGGAGTCTGCAATGAGACAAAGAGCTGCAGTCTGGCACTGCAGGGAAATGGAGGATATGAAGAAGGAGTCCAGTAAAAAAGAAGCAGCTCCAATATGTACATTTTCAACAGAGAATGTGTGTTCTAATGAATAGAAGAATATCTATAGGGATTTTTCTGATCTGTGGTTCATTACTCATATTCCCTCCTCAGATTTCACCCATATTGACAATAAATTTAGTAGGAAGACCAAAGAGTCTTGTATTTGTTAAAGTTTCATGCCATCATCAACATATTCTGCTCTAAGTCTTAAGTTACTTCTCCCCACTGCAAATAATAGTTTCCATACTTTCAATACCTCAAGGGAATTTGAAAATGACTAATTGATGGTTTTTCCCTGCTTTAAATCATTACTGTATTTCGGACTTAGAAATGTATGGCTAAGTCAGCCAGTTGTCAAGTGAGGAATTAGTCTCCCCAGCGCCAACAGTAAATTCTCCAGTTTGCTCAGCAACCAGTTGAACAAGCTCCTCAATATTTAACCATGTCAATTGTAAACAGGCAGATCCTTTGCCTATGTTGTTTTCTCAGGAGAGCCTAAACCTTCCTTGTCAAAATATGTCTTACAATGGACATTCATCTGCCTCCCTCCTAATGATGAAGTGTTTCACATTGTGTGAGACAGTGCCTGCTGTCGTGCATCCATTAAAACCCCATCCACAGAACCACGTATGGAACAGGGTGGCTGGCTAGGAGTTGCAAACTTCTAAGGAACTTGTTTGTTGTGATGTGGGGATTTTTTCCCTCTCTTGAGTGTTGGATGCATAATATTTCCAGGTAACTGTGACTACTGTGTGATATTTAATCACCTCCACTGCCTCCTAGTAATCACTTTTATTGCATTATGCTAGTCAGCATATTCTGTGCACTTTAATATACATGAGGTTGAGGGAGGAATATTTTTAACTGAAGGCTTTACAGAAAATTTTGCATTTATTGATTTCTGTTTAAAAAAAAAAGGAAACTGTTATTCTTAGAAAATCGATGGAAATGATTGCTGTGGCCATATTTGTTCAAACAAACAAATAATACAGTATAATGACAACCCTATCTCTCATTTCCACATTTCACCTGGAGAAGGAAAACATTTGATCTGGAAAGCCTGTGTACTATTTCAGTCCACAGGAATATCTTTTATTCATGTGTATTAAAAAAATATGCAAAGAGTTTGTACAAGCTGGATAGGGGAAAAAAAGTTTGACAAAAATGAAACAAATTCCTCCAAACAAGTGCTGCAGATTTGGGACTTCTGGGGCCAACCTGGCAGAGGCAGTCCTGCTATCCTTCTTTGGATATATGCTGGAAATGTTATATGTATAATTTTTCACAAATAAATTTTTGCATTCCAGACAAAGCTTTTCATGGGAAAACTATGCCATGCATATAGAGCAACCCTCACACAGCTGATGATTGCAAATCATCCATTCTCAGCGTTTACCTATTAAAAACTATGAAAAAAAAAGGGATAAAATAACTTATAAATTCAAATCAGGCAGCTCCTTTGGCTTCCTATAACACTGTACATGCTTTTTCTGAGCTTTGTGAACAGAGGAATTGCTCATTCAAAACTATGTTCGCAGAATGAAAATCACAATCAAAATGCAATTATTGATATGAAAACAAGAATCTGCTTCATTGGAACACACTTTCTTATCTGAGGATGTACTTGTCTCACGATGCATTGCATTGCAGCACAAGTAGCTCAACATGTCACTGTTACACGGCCACCAATTAAGAAGGATTCTTGGCATGAATGATGTTCTGCCTGAGGCCAGGTCACTGTCTGATGTAAAAGATTGGAGCTTCGGGGCACTGCTGGTTCTGATCCTCTGTTCTGCACAATCTGAACGAGCTGATCATTACAGAAACCTTGTGAGCCAAGGCGCTGTTATCATCTCCATTTTACATATGGGGATTGAGGTGCAGTCAAAAGATTTCTTTGAATGTTCACAATGAAAAATCTAGAGTCTGATTTTTTTTTTCTGAGGGCGTAAAATTTTTCACTACTTTACACATTCCCAGCACAGTTCTCATTGACTTAAACTTGGCTTACCTGCAGTTGCACTCAATGTTACCAGCAAGCCCATTTGTGGTGTGAACAGAGTGTTATAACAGCAACACATCCCTGATCATAAACCACAGATGCAGCAATAAGATGCAGGAATTGCTTTCTCCTTGGAAGAAAAAAAAAACAAAAGAAACTTCTATTTTTAAACAATAGAATGATTTTGATGCATCTTTTAGCTAAACAAAAGTAACATCTTGACAATTTTAATGGACTAATTATACACTGATGGTCATCTAGAAATGTGCTCATTTTCAGGTCGTTATGTCCTGACAACTTTAAGAGTTATCAGCTGGAAAATTGACATGCAAACTCGGAATTTCAATCACTAAAACCCTGCAGGACTGGATTTGACTATCCTGAGGTTCTGCCTGCAGTGTGTCAAGGGAGATAAAAGGTTTTTGATTCTCTAGGTGTAGGATCCAGTCAGTGTCCTGATTAGTTCTGCTAAAGCTAAAACCTTTCCAATATATTAAAATGCACAATCAGAGCCCTGAGAATCTCAGAGATTAACAGTAGTTCACAAGGGTTCATACTGACCTTTGTTTCAGTCTCAATTTGCATGAGTTTGCAACGTCTGCATTTTGCTTTGTGTTTCTGGTTGGAAACCTTGAATCCCCTTGCCAGAGCCTGGAGATGGTGAGTGTGCTCATCTTAACCCCACCGTGGCATTCACAGCATAGCTGCCACTATCACTTATGCATGAAACCAGTCCTGACAAACAACATTGCTTTAAGCCTCCTGACAGTGCTCTTCCCATGAAATATTGTACCTGTGAGGGAGGGCTCAAGACAATCCTTCTGGCTTTGTGTCTGCCTATTAAGTCTGGTGCAGAGGTGGCTCCTAACAAGTTCCAAGGCAGCTCCTGGTTAGTAACACCTTTATGGTCTTACCTGCAGTATTCCCATCTGCCCCACCACGTCTTCACCACCTTCAGGAAGAAAAATGAGTTTGCAGAGATAACCCTTGTGAGGCACTGACATTTTCATTCATGTTTTTCTACATGAAGCAGGTGACAGCTTTCCAGTTTACTATATCAAACACATACAGTAGTGGAGGGCTCTTGTATATCCTAATCATTAGGGGCTCCTGATTCTGCCAGTGTGCAGCATCCTTTCATGACCCATTCAGGCAGTGCCGTGGAACATGGCTGCTTTCATATTTGACACACCCTTCAAACCACAAAAATTCCTTCAGAGGGAAAACAGGACACAGAGGAAAGTCCCACCAAGCACTGACAGTGAATCTGGGGATCACAAAACTGTCCTGATTGGGTGTTCCTCAGTAGTCTGTGTCTAAAAGTGCCCACCTTTGTCTCAAATGACTACCTATAGGCCAACAAATGGCTTCAAGTGCAGGGGTCACAGAGCAAGACAGATCGTGGCAGTGGCTAAGATGAGGCTTGTTATGTCATGTCCTTTCCAGCAAAGTCTTGAGAAAAAAGGCAGTAAAGGGAAGAAACCTCACCAATAAGGAATAAATAGGATTTCACAGATCAAAAAGAAAAAGGTAAAGGAAGGTCATGGGAAAAGTGGGCAGCAGAACCCTTCATTTCTACATGTTGGTTGCTAGGTCCCTTTTTTCTCCTAGTAACTACCTGTCACCATAGAGTGGCAAGGTAGGGTTATTTCAAAAATGAGAAATACCTCTAAATCTCTTTGAGTCTGTTAATCGTGTAATATAGATTACAGTAGCCAGAAATAAAATGCTGATTTAGATATTTGCTAAATAAAACAGTTGGGAATTTTTTTCATCCACAACTCTTAGAATGAAATTCAATAATATTGCTGAAGTGAAGTCACATCATGAGTTCTAATTCACTGCCAGTCACATCATAAAACCACAGCTTGAGTTGGCATCACTCAGCAGAACCAGCCTCCTTCATGAGGTGGAGGGGTATGGGAAGCAATGTGTGTAGGTCTGTGAAGGGCAAAATGAGACTTGGTGTCAGAGCTTATGGAGATGCTTTTTAGCTCCTGACTACAGTATCCTTGGCCACTAGCAGTGAGTACCCTGATTCCCATGCACATTAGAATTCACCCACAAATTTGGAAAAAGGAAAAAAAGAGGAATGGAAAAGTAATCTAATACAGTCTGATATTCTTTTCCATGTTACATTATCCTGCCAACCCATGCCATCAATCACAGTTTTTAAGAAGCATGATGACATTCTAAATGGCCTATGAATATTACTTTGAAATTGAGACTAATTCCTGGGATGAATTTTAACTTTGCTTTCCACCTCCCCCACTTTTTTTTTTTTTTTTTTTTTTTTTTTTTTAAGAGAGAATTCTGTCTTTTTCTCTCTCTCTACCCCCAGCTCTTACTCAGGATTTCCATGGCCACTGACATCTCAGACTGCTGCGATTAAACTAGTGAAATAGCAGGTAGAAGTACTATAAGAAAGTTTCTGAATGGTATTTTAAACATTTATTGGAAAGTATTTCAGGCTGAATGAAAGATCTAAGTGACCACAAAGCTACCTGGCAGTATTTTTTACCACTCTTCAGTAATTTCAAACCATCAATTAATATAATGCTTCTGAAAGCAAGATTTTAATTGAACTATGTAAAAGGCTCATGACTTATGCCTGGTATATGACACCACTCCAAATTAAATCCAAACCCAGAGTCCAAATCCAGGATGGAGGGCTTGCCTGTCAGCTTCTGTAAGCCCTCTGCCTTCCCATAAACAAAATATAGGAGCTGAGAAGGTTTGGGCATATGCATCTCTCCATACATATTTGCAAAATAGACACACAGGTTTATAAGGTATGATTTTAAGAAGGGTGGGCTCTTTCAATAATCAGTCTTTGATTTTGAATGCCTTGAAGCTAACTTACTGGCTGAATAGATTTGTCATATGAGCAAGGTATGACAGGACAGAGTTTGCAAATTTTGTGTGCACAATCTGCAAATTGAACCACAAAGCATTTTACTGAGCAGGCTGTCTAATGGCTGGGTTGCTTTCTAAGGGCAGATATGCAGGAGGAATTTTTGTCTTTTGACACTGAGCAAATATAGAACTGTGTTACTTACTTTATTGCAACATACAGCCAGAGAGGATTTTATAGTGTTTGCAGTCTCCCTGGGTGAGTGATAAGCTAACCCATTTCATAATTTTTAGCCTCACCTTTCTGCAGAGTTGCAGTGTGATCCATCCTTCTCTCCTGAGAGAGGCTGCCAGGCAGCACCATTTTTCAGACTCTGTAGTGAGTAGGTACACGTTCCTGCAGCAGTCCCACTTTGCTCCATATCACTCTTCTTTGCATGTGGAGTCATTAGTTTTGATGGAGGGCAGCAATTTTTCCCACAGATGCTCATGGACAGTCCATGCACTTGCATGTGTTTCTTTCAGCAAATATTTGAAATATGCTGTCCTTCCCAGTCACTAGTCAACTTTTGGAGATGCCTGTCTTAGTTAAATCTAAATCTATTTTATCTGAGGGTACTGTCAGATACCAACTGATGGATAGGACATTTTTTATCACTTAATTTTGGGTTGACTTTTGTAACCTGTGCTTAGATATCTTAAGGTGACAAATTTAAATTTGTAAATACTTAATTTGGAACAACAAAGATTAAGTTATTTCAGAGCCTCAAACCTGAATATGTATTTGCACTACCTGAAGGACTGTGTGAGGTTTTTTTGGAGGTCAGTGTACATAAGTAAAAAATACATGGTCCCTCTGGCCTTCATTATCCATTAAGAGGGTGCAAATTGGCATAGATACACTGAAAACCTTGAATTGTTGTTATTTAGATAATAACTGAGCCACAAATCCCAAGTGAAATTAAAACCTAGCTTTATTATAGACTGTAAGTGCAACAAGGCAGCTGCTCTCTGAAGAATGTCCCTATTAAGATACATGAGGAAAAAAAGGGAGATGTACAGGCCAGCATAGAAGACAAAAGTGGCTTTTGCATGGGTTTGCCTAAATTTTCTGAGGCTTGGCACAGAGTCTCATTCACTGGCAGTGCTGTCTCTTCAGTAATTTTGCCCCTCTGCATCAGTGCAAAACTTGATCTCATGAATCTGTTTCTAGTCTTCTTTATGTTAATGCTTTGTCCTTTTTTTGTCTTGAAAACCTCCAAGGTAGGCAACTGTACAACCTGGCCTCATTGGCAAAGTATAAACCTTCTGGGTCTTGTGGTTAGTACTTGAATCTCATTATTAGAGTAGCCTTGCATTTCCTAAGTTGTCTTAATTTAATTTAACATACACCAAATTTAACTGAAACATTTTGTTCCAGACTGAAGAAACCTTTTGTTTCAACCAGAAATACTGTTATGCAAACCAAGTGGAATCCTGAAAGTGAGAATTTCAGAAGGCTCCAAAGCAACAGAGCATGTACATGTGAGCTGTGATGAATTTTTGTGTAACAGCCAAATAACTGAAAAATCAGTTAGTTTCACAGACTTTAGCCTCTGTCTCCTTGAAACATAAATTAACTGCAGATCAAAGGACAATATTGAAAAGTATTAGTCCCAAAATAATCTTTCAAGAATATATGGCTATGCCAAAAGCATTAGCTATAGTTGGCATTACTTAGCCCACACTGTAAATGAAATATATGCAGGTACACCAGATAGCAGTAAAATATAGAAACATGAGGACTAGATTAGTATTAATGAGAGGTCTAACCTTTTAATTCTTTATTTCTCTAGTTAACCACTCTGTGCATTAATGACAATGGAATATTTTATGATCATCTTCTACTACCTATGTTCACTTAATGCACTCATCATTCTTTCATCTAAAGGTAATTGTTTTCATACACATGTGGTTTGCTGGGTGTTGAAATAACAGTCAAGCATCAGTGATTTCCCTCTCCCTGATTTTATTCCCCTTTGTGAGATTAGAAACAGGAAACTCATTTGTTTCAGGGCAAATCCAAAGCATGACATTTTCTGCCAGCTTGTGCCATATGACTCATACCAGGGCCCTCCACAGCCCAGTGAGGGTCTGATGGGGAGCAGGAGTTACTGTCTGCTTGGTCTAGAGTGGCACTGCATACAAGGACAGAGCTTGCCATCTTTGCTTTCCGAAGAGTGAGAGGATTTTTAAGGGCTCATGGTTTAAAGGGCAGCCATCAGATTTTTACTTCACTGGAGAGTATTCAGAATGTCTTTGCCCATTCTCATCACAACATCACCTGAATAGGGGGAGTTTGCACTGGTCCCTTTTATCAGTCCCCAGCCCTCCATCCATGTCTCTGTCCTGCTTTGTGTAGTGCATCAGGAGATGCAGGTCTGTTTTGAAAGACAGAACATGTATTATACGAGAAATTGTTTAAAATGCTATTTATTAAAGCAAGTATTATGAAAACAGCACAGATAACCACACAGCCTGTGAAATTCTGGGAGCCCTGAGTGGTGCAAGACTGAACAGTACTTGTGCAGCACGCCCTGCAGATCCAGAGAAGTTATGGATCACCCATGCCTGGAGCTCTTTAAGACCAGGTTGGATGGAGCTCTGAGTGACAGTCTAGTGGGAAGTGTCCCTGTCCAAGGCAGGGGGGTGGAATGAGATGATCTCTAAGATCCCTTCCAATCCAAACAATTCTTTGGTTGCAAGGTTTCTCAGGTTTTGGTCTTACAAGTTACTATAGGATTTTCTTAGAAGGAAATGACTCTGCTTGTCATTTTTGCAGTCACAAAGAAAGGAGTTTCCCACGAGAACTTTTTGCTGCACTCTAAGATAAAGGCAAGGCCAGGCAGGTGGTGAGGGGCCAGTACCCAACAGAGCTGCCCACGGGTTCCTGTGGCACAGAGCTCTGGTGGGGGCTGACTTGCAGCCAGAGATTTGGGCACCAAGATGCTCAGCCAGGCCTGAGGACCAGGCTGCCTGTGCCTGGGCAGTCTCAGGCCATCTGTGCTGTGGGTCACTGACTCCTCCATGGACAATGGCCCTCCTGTCAGGATCACTGCTCTTTCCTGTTTGCATCCCCCAGGCTGGGTGAAGCTGCAATGTCCAAATGCTATTGCCCTCATAAGGCAATTTTCTTCTTCCTTCCTTTCCTTCCTTTCCTTCCTTTCCTTCCTTTCCTTCCTTTCCTTCCCTTCCTTCCTTCCTTCCTTCCTTCCTTCCTTCCTTCCTTCCTTCCTTCCTTCCTTCCTTCCTTCCTTCCTTCCTTCCCTTCCTTCCTTCCTTCCTTCCTTCCTTCCTTCCTTCCTTCCTTCCTTCCTTCCTTCCTTCCTTCCTTCCTTCCTTCCTTCCTTCCTTCCTTCCTTCCTTCCTTCCTTTTTCTGTCTCTCTTTCTCGCTCTCTTTCTCTCTCTCTTTCTCTCCCTTTCTTCCTCTCTTCTCTCTTTTTCTTTTTTTTTTTCCTTTTAATCCACTGAGACCAGCCTGTCCACACATATCCTTTCTTTAAACCCTAATATCTGCCCTTGCCCTCACTGACTGCTTTTCAAGGCAGCACTAAAAGAGGCAGTGCCTTTTTCACAGGTGTTGGTTGACTTTGGCTCTGCTCTGCATCTGGAAAAAGCTGCAAGCACTCTGGCCTTCTGCTAATGCAAAGCCCACAAGGCTCTTACAGCAGCAACATGGAGCTGCTCATTTAGCTGCAGATTAAGAGACAAAATGCTGCCAGGCATTTGCCAAACCCCTCTTGTTCTTCATGAAAACAGGTTAAAACAAACTGAGCAGTAAGGAACAGTGGACTTCATGATTCCCAAGTATCACTGCCTGGTAATACAGATGTTAATTGCTGCACTATTTTCTTTTTCTAACCAATTTGTGATACCCTAGAAGTGCCTCATAATAGCACTTCTAGCAGTTTGTCCTACTTTTGAGGTTAACGACCAGGGAGATGATAGGAAGTGATAAAAGTACAAGCATGTAAGAACAGCAGCTGAATATCCTTCCTTTACCAGACAGTGTGCAGCCCTCCTCATACCTTTCCCACGAACTTCTTGAGACGAGTTTGCTGTGCAAACCTGCAAGATTCACACGGTAGTGAATAAGTCAGTTAAACTTCAGGGTGTGTTATTTTTGCACCTAGTTACAAAGAAAACTCTTTTTTTTCCCCCCTCTCTTCTTTTGTTTGTTTTTTTTTCTTTTTTTAGATAGCACATCACACATAAGAATCACCAATTAAAGTGAGAGCAGCAAAAAAAAAAAAAAAAAAAAAAAAAAAAAAAGAAAAGAGATAAATTACAGAAAAAGTTTGTCTTCACAGAAGAGCTATTTTCAGGTATCATCATCTAAATTTTGCATCATAGACCGAAAAATAAATCAATTTAATAATTTATCATCAGACCTTGGACTTTGAAACAAGCTGACAACATTTCCCTTAAAAAAGTAAAAAAGGCTGATCATGAACTGTATTTTAGGATTACATAACTAACAGTGCACAAATACTTGACAGATGCATTTGTAGTAGAGGTTTGGTCTAATGTAGATAGAAAAAAATTAAAGCAAGACAGAGAAAAAAAAGAAGAAATAAAAAAATATTGTGTTTAAATTCCTATCAACAAATATATATTATTTATATACCCAGTCTTTCAAGGAATTAAAAAAAGAAGCTTATTAACTTCTTCAAATTAATTAAATAGTCTGCCAGACTGATATCTTCAGAAGTATTTATACATTTTTTTATTACAAATGCACATTGCTGTGTGTTACAACAATTTACAATGCAGAGAGTGAAATATGGAAAACTCCTGGAAAATCTCCACTGGCTCCTGCAATCAGGGCATTTCCAGGATTGTCAAAGAAACAAATGAAAACTGTCCTGATTTCCATCAGCCTAAAGAAGCCAATGTCAGTCTCACAGTTGGGGGCTTCTCTGGCTATTACACTTCCACCCTGTCATCAGGATGAGATTGTTAAAATGTGAAGTTCTCTCTATGTCTGTATTAGCAGTTTCACTAGGGCTAGAATTTGCTTTTATAGGAGCTTCACTACCTATTATGACAACTAAAAATATTTTAATGAAACCTCTTAAAGGAAGATTAAAAAGCGTAAGTTTTTTCAGGCCACTTGTGGAAATTAACTTCTTAGCCTGCTGATTTGCTGTCAGCATTTCTCCCATGGTTAATAAAGGGCTAACAAGTCCTTTTGCTCAGAGAATAATTGTATGTGCTACTGCTGGTTATGCCTTTATCTTTAAAATAATTTTTCCCCATTTATTTTGAAGAGAAAGAGAAAAGAGGAGAGAGTAAGAAAGGAAGAAAGAAAGAAAGAAAGAAAGAAAGAAAGAAAGAAAGAAAGAAAGAAAGAAAGAAATTCAGCCTTTTTGCTGCAATCCCTTCTCCTCAATGTGTTTGCCAAAGTTTCCAAGTGATGCATTTCATGGTGACATGTCACATGTTGTGTCAGTCATACTGTATTACACTAGCAGACGTGACTGACAAAGCCCAAAGTGACAGCACAATGCAACACATCATCGAGGAAATTAGGGAAAAAATATGTTTCCCCAAAGTATAATGAAAAGAATGCTTTTAAATATTCCTCCTAATTGTTCTCTCTTTGCCTGTGAAATTCTGTAGGACTTGTGAGCCTTTTGTAAACCAGGCACAGGAACCATTTAGTTTTATTTAAGTTTGAGTGTCTGTGAAGTGAATAAAACTATAAGTATATTAGTCAGGGTGGAGATTAAAAGTTTATGAAACTGTTCTTTCACACAGTTGAGTTTGTGACTGGCCTGACACACACAGGTGAGTTGTATATTCTCTTACAATTTGGCTGTATTTAATCTTTTATTTCTTGCCGTTTCATGAAAGATGGGCTGTCCTAAGATACTGTGGACAGACATGCTCTCCCACTGTCCTAGTTTAAGTAGCCCAAATATAGTATATTGTAGCCTGGCCTCTGTTTTGTTCCACACTGCAAAATAGCTGCTCAGCTTTTGCACAGCTGTGAGCACAGGAAAACTGAGCCCATGCTTTTGTTCTGTTATCTCGGTTAAATTCACCTCTGCGACCAAACTTTGCTCCTTTTATCTCATTTAGAAGTCATGTTTAGTTGCAACCTAAAACAGGCCTGTAAAAAAGACCTGAGTTAACTAAGTATTTCTGGTAGAAGACTTGATTTTTTCTAAGCCAGATCACATTGTAGAAATTTTATTTGTGGTCAATAGAATATTTTGTCATTCTGCCGCCTCTGAGACAGGGTGAGTAACATTCACCAGTCCCTGTGCTATTTTGGCACTGCTCCAGGCAAATACCCTAAGACTCTACCTGACTGTTGTAGCATATGTAGACAAGGAGGAAAGCAAGTCAGGGTAATTTTAATCAAAAGATGACATCTCTCTCAAGAAATGTCCAAGCTGGAAAGGATGCAGCTAAGCAGGAGTAAAAGAAGGATGGACACTTTTCCACTTGATTGAAGTCTGATTATTGTTGACAGAGATTAAATCTTAATTTAAAAGGGTTAATTTAAATTGACAAATGTGACCTTTAAACTGAAGTAACAGGGGTCTTTGGCTGAATACAATCAGTTAAAGTAACACCATTTAAGTTGGGACTTATACTCTAATATATTTCTATTATGTAATAAATTGCATAAAGTGAATTGCCATAACTACACTAGAACACAGCTAGACCACACAAAATGCAAGGGAATGAGATATATGTTCAAGATGTAGTTGTGTCTAAGTCCATATCCATATCAATAAGCAAACACGTATATGGCTCAGCTGAGCTGGCACACATTAATATGTTAAGCTATGATTACTTAAACATATGTCTGAGGTTTCAAAAGAACAATTTTCCTGTATGTAGACTAGATTTATACAATATTTAAGTCAGGTAAATTGCAGCAATTAGTGGAGAGCAATGTAGTAGATCATATCAATGAGAATTTCAGATGGTCACATTTGAACAAGTCAGGTCTGTCAGCTCTTGAACTCTTACAAAAGATCATATGGTTCAACCTGTAACCTGCAGTCAAACTTGGTCCATAATATATGTATACAAAAATTAATTTACCTTACTTTTATATTTGTTTGAACACCTTGCTGCTTTCTCTTGATTAGATTCTTGGAGTATAATTTATTTTAGCTACTGAGATGTTAAAGGGCAGACAAAGTACAGACAATTTAGGGGGCTGTAGAAAAGGCTCATCCGTTTTCCAAAGCAGTCAGAAATAACACTTAATGCACGAAAATTCCTTCTGTTCTTGCATCATTTTCTACTCATTTACTGAGCTGAGGCAATGGACCTAACACTTGTACATAGGTATTATGATATCTTTAGACATATCTAAACTTTTTGATGCACATTCCAAGTAATGGGTGGGATATTGGAGGATTAAGATGTATCATTCAGCTGCCTGAAACTGAGGTGGGTAGATTCCCTGTCTTAATTCTACATGCCCTACTTAATCTGTGTGAATATGTGAAAAGCCCATTCTTCCAATTCTTGCTGAAAGTCACTCTTGCTCAGGTTTCACTGAGAGGAGTTATCACTGATGACTTTGCTTGCAAACATCTGGCCCAAAGTTTTATGTTAGACATGTGTTTTATTGTGAAAATATGTTGTCCTCTGGCTTATAACAAGAACTAAGAAGCATAGGATACAGTACATGCTTCCTAAGCAAGACAGGCTCTTTTTTGGCATACACAGCCTCTCCCTTCCATCAGCATCTTAAACACAGAGAGTTTGCAGTCTTTCATTTATTGTGCTGGACGAAGCCCACACAGGCTAAAGTACCAGTGAAGTTGTTAAGAGGTGCATGAATTCAGGGGGAAAAAGGGGAGAGAAGAAAAGAAAAGCTGCTTCAGAAGACCTTTTCTTTCAAGTAGTCCCTGTTCCTTGTCAAAAGCTTTTGGATGTATGGCCCGTTCCAAAATCTTTTCGTGGATTTTGCATACAAATTCTGCAGAGAGCAGAGGGAGAGGGGAGGAGGGTCAACACAGCGGGGTCTAAGATGTTAAGATGAATCTAAAGTTCCATTGAAACATTTTGCCTGTCTAAAATAGGATTTTTATTTTTTCAAACTACAGAGGAATAGATGGATATTAAAAAAATACCTACTGCTTCCTTTTTCTTGTCGCTCTCTGCAAAGAACCTGCATGGCCGTAGGTTGACTTGTGACAGATAATTAGTGTTGGGCAGACCTAAAATGTTTGCAATGTGAGTCTAAAAACTTTCCATGTTTACACAAACTTCTTTGGTCTAGAAACAAGCTTGACAGACAAGCTTTATTCTTAGGAGGTTATTGCTACCACCCGATTGTCAGAGTGTAAAATGTTACCAGGATAAAGTGCTGTGTGATGTTTCTGTAATTAGACCTTTCAGTTTTGTTTGCATTGGGGTCGTGCACATCAGCATAGCTCTAATGACGTCAGCTCAGGGTCTGCCTCATAAAATTCAAAGGGAAGTTAAAATAAGTCAACATCAATGTAGTTCAGTCCTTTTTTGTCTTCAAGGAGTGATCGCTCTAATTTGGGTTTAGTTTGAGATTTCAGCTACTTGTCCTGGTCACAGAACATGCATGTAATTAAATCCCTTCAGTAAAGTGCTAATCTATATCACCTGAGCCATATTGGCCATTGGCCACCATGGATTTATCCAGATCACCTGACTGTGCCAAGTTTTTCAGTTTTTGTTTGCTAGCTAACCATTTGCTTTACATAATTTCTGCAATCCAAAAAATTAATTCATTTAAAAAGAACTGTCTTCCTTCATCTTATACTGTAGTCTTAATGCAGTGACTGTGACTTCACACTGACTGAGAACCTTACTTGTTCTCCCAGCTGCTAGACTGTTTGGGAACATCACTGAGGAAAACAGCTGGGGCTCACCTGGAAGAGGCCTGTATACACCCAGTTTTAGCCACTTGAAAAGAAGATAAAGCCTGGACCATGAGCATCCTAACTGAGGATGATGGATGTATATTGCAGACAAATATAAACACCATGAAAACAGAGGAAGATGTGAGATTAGTGAAGGTCTGAGGTGAAGTAAGGATTTCAAATTTGAAATAAAGTCCTCTGCAACCATTAGGGGTGATGATAGCAAAGGACATCTTTCTCCCTTGTCATGCCAACAGCGCTGCAAACATATCTGTAGCCCCAAAGCAAAGCTCTACTGGGACATGAAGAAGGGGTACAAACAAACATTTCTAATCCCTAAACATGCTGGCAGACTGCTGGCAGGGAATGCCACCTTGGTCTTCCTGCTGACTGTCCTCCTACTTGAGCATGTGAGTGCAGAACTGAGAGCATCCCAATGGCCACAGTGAGGCTGAATTTGACTGGATATCAAGAAAATCTAAGTGTATCTTGATTTCACCTTACTCGCTGGAATTTGGCTCAGGTGAATGCACCCATGTGATCCTGGGACTGATTTAAAATTTGTGGCTGTTTTATTATCTGATTTTGCTTTTCCTTGTAAAAGCTATCCATTCTTTAGTTGCCAATGCTCTTGCTTGGTGACAACATAGCCACAAGGGAAGGCTACCTGGTTTTCTATCAAAATGTAACACAAAAACTGTTACCTTCATTATATGTGTTATATAATGGCATAGATGTTTCATCTGGGTAGGGCTCAGTTTAAATATACTTTAAAGTGGTCTTTAAAAGGAACTAACTCCACTGTGCAGCACTATTATAACACCAGGGAGCCCTCATTTTGTGACCACTCTGCTCGATGGATGTGAATGTTCAGGTCAGTATTCACAGAAAGCCAAATTCAGGGCTTTGAAAGGAAGCTGTGATATCTTTAGTTTATTATTTAATCAGTGAGCCAGTTTCAGGCTTGGTTTTATACTCATGATTGACTGTTGAAAGCCTGAAAGATAATGTTCAGGGATAGTAGAAAGGGAAGCAGGCTGTCATTTCTCCTATGCATTCCCCTGACCCACCACATGCTCAGACAAGGATGAGATAGGCTTATCTGCATTTTGATTCTATTCAGTAGTCATTGTCTCTGAAAATGTGCAAATAAAATAATAAAGACCATGATAAAATAGAGCAGGAAAAATATCTCTGTATTTAAAGCAGCTGTTTGGGTGCCAGCTGCTTAGTAACAAATACATCTTTAATGAAATCAAACAATCCAGCAGGATTTATTGATTGCTAACAATTGTTTTAAATACAGTCTGGTAGGCTGAGTTGTTTGCGTCCTTTTTTGTCCAATTAGTTCAGTTGGTTTGAATTAGACATACTTTGCTATTATCTTAAAAAATACAGCTCACTAGACAGTGCATTATTTTCCTCCAGAATAAAGTGTGGAAGAGATGCATAGAATGAAAGATTTTTGATGCTATTCCAGCTGTTTAGAGGAAGGCAGCAGTGTGCCTTGTCAAGCTCTTTCACCTCAGCAGCTTCAGTTCAAATCCATCCTGAGATCTTGAATGAAGAGGATGTGGTATTCACTCCTTGGAGCCTGTTGAACAGTGGAAAGAACAAGAACTCCTGTGTTTTTGTGGCACTTCAGAGCCAATTTCTGCAAGAACGATAAGAGAGTCCTGCGGAAACTTAAATCTTGGGGCTGACCTCTATCTGCCTGTAGTTCTACTCTTGCTAACATCCAGGGGAAATAAATCAGCAGTGTTGCAAGCTGATAGACTGCGTGGTGGAAGGAGTCCTTTCAGCCCTTTTTTCTATGAACTTGGGAAAATCTGACATTGACTTCAAGACTGAAGAAGTTCTATTCCCAGACAAAGCTCTGTTTTTTCACAAAATTACATACCAGTCATCAGTCATACCAGTACTAGTCAGAAAGCTCTAAGCACCAAGTTATTTTCAATACAGCTGCACAGCCATTAAAATATTCATTATGGGCCTGATCCTTAATGATCCCTGATCCTACAGGGCTTTTAGATTCAGTAAAAACAGTCTCTGATTTCCTGGGAATTTTTATTATGAAAGAATGGAAGACTCATATCCAAACATGCATGCTGAATGAATTGCTGCTGATTTCAACTCTTTTTGTCTCTGCTTCAGTGAACATGAGAAATAGTATTCTAAGTGTTGGACACACCTCACAGAAGCACAGTAGCAAGCTAAGATAACCATTCAAAAGCAAATGCAGATAAGAAAACAAATGGAATAGATAATTGACTAAAAACACTAATGTGTTTTCTTGAATGATGTGTTTAGACAAACAAGTGCTGGCATATGATATATTGAGACTAAATGGCAGTTTGAAACTGTAGATGCTCGGGCCCCGCACTGTGGGGTAATGCTATCAAAATGTTCACAGACAAATGGCTTTTTTTTGCCCATATAACAGCTATCCACAGAAACAGACCTTGTGGCATTACAGCTATTCCAGTGCATAAGGACTGCTGGATGCAAGTGTGCAGAATGGGGCTCTTATATACAAACAGAATGGTTCACATGAACATACTGCCTCACCTGAGAATTGATATCCTTCCAGAGTGCACTGTGCTTAATTCTGCACCCCCATATTACATTACCTTTTGATATGTGTGTGAGGATGGAAACAGCACATAATATACACCAGAGAGCACCCTGACACTGCATCACCAAAACAACTTGTGTTATCTTTATATCCAACCCCAGATCTGAACCCTTCACTGTTGATCCATGTGTTAATCTGCCTGTGTAGTCAAATATAGAAGTTCTTCATGAAACACACAAATCCCTGCTTCTTCCAGGCATTTTATCCTAGCAGATAGCATGGCTCAGGTTTTTATATCTGTTCTAAAATGAGTGACAATCTGTTCACTGCCACACTACTTGTCAGGGTGTTGTAGTAGCAGGGTATAATCATTATATGGGCAAATAGGGTGCACCCAGACCTGTCACCACCACAGCCAGGTTGGAATAGTGGGACAGCCTGGTACCCCTCCACCTATTGCCCTTCAACAAAGTTTCATCATGTCTTCCAGCAGATAATCTCAACTACAGTTGAGACCCTGCTGTACTATAAATATGGAAATAAAGATATTCTTACTCCTACACAAGCCAAAATCAGAAAATATTTCTTTTCCATTCTACCAATTCATTTGAAAATGAGCACAAATTAAAATTTTTGCTGGCTTGCAGGTAGTCCATTTGTCACCTCCCCTCCAACTGAATAGAGAAAACAGCTAATCTGACCTTGTGCAAACCACCTGCATCTTGGTAGCACTCATCTTTTTGGGAAGAGATTCCAAATAGCAAAATCAGGTAAAAGCCTAGGAAAAGGCCCAAATACATAGAAAATCTAGTGGTGGAAGCAGTCTGATAAAGTGGATACTTCTGTAATTTACACAACATAGCTTCTCTTGAAAAGAAACTCAGCTAGACAAAAAAAAAAAAATTCCTTAAAGATGCCTGTTTCTCTCAATTGACACTAAAAGGTACATGGGTAACTGCCTTGGTGTCTGATCTTTAAAATTAAATGAGATCAATCATGGCTTGTCTCAGGCCACAGCAGAGCTCTCTGGTAGGGTAAGGACAGACACAGATCTACAGTTCAGCTTCTCACCAGGAACCATGAGATTGTCCATCCCTGCTTTTAGGAACATAATTTTATATTATCTGCATCACCTAGAGAAAGGGCTAAACTGAGCTCCTGTTTGCTTATGTGTAACCATAGGGATCCTGACTTCCCTTCCATGAGAGACAAATCCAGAAGCATCTCCAGCTTTCTCCTTTCCCCATTTCTGGATGTTTCCTTCAGTGCTAATTTGAAAAACAGTGAGGAAAGGAGAAGACTGTCCTGGAGAAAGGTAAATGCTTTTAGAAGTGCTTTTGACACCACAGTCACAAAGAGATTTTCTATATCAAGAGTGTGTGGGGATAGATTCTAACCAGAGAGGTTTCACATTCCTTAAATGCATGACTTTGAATGAAGCCATCTTATATTAGAAGTGATTTTGTCACTTTCAGAATAGATTGGTGGGAAATCCCCTGCTCCAGATTTCCTACATTATTTTTTTTTTCTTAATTCTCAGCATTGGTCATTTCCCCCAAGCACATTTGTTTCACAGAATCACAGAATGGAAAGGACTTCTAAAGATCATCCAGCTTCAACCCTGCAGCTGTGAGCATGGAGATTTTGCACTTGCATCTGATTACTCAGAACCCTGTCCAGCCTGAATTTTTTCCTCGTCTGAGATTCCCTTCACAAAATTCTCCTCAAAACTGGCTAACATGACAATCAGGAGTCTCCAGATAAATGGAAATGGAAAAGTCCTCAATTGCCTTTGGGACATTATTAGATTAAGAGGACTTTGAATGGTATATTATTATATTACTTTTTTTTCAGTTTTAATGAGTTATCTAGAAACTGCTGTTCCAACTTTTTGCCATATCCCATAAGTGCAGTGGACAGGCATCCCAGTATTTATTAATAATTTTTATCACTGTCTAAAATTACTTAAAAGAATTGGTGAATAGTTTTAGATGGATTGACTTCTAACACACTGGCCTAGGCTGGAAAGTGACAGAAGGTTTAAGTCCTTCCTATCTTTTTGCTTGTTTTTTTTTTCTTTTCAGCATGTGATATGAAAAGAAGCAAGCATGTTTTATTTTCCATGTTCAGGCATGTAACAGCTAGTCATGTACATGAGATTTGGCATCTATAAAACCAGATGTCTCTTGTAGAAATCAGGTCCAAGTATTTTATCCAAATTCTTATGAAATTCTCTCAGTTTGTCTACTTAAGGACACTTAGCATTGCAAATTTACAGGAGTAAAATTCAGTCTGGCTTCAGAACCTTGCAATGTAATTAACTGAGACTTTATTAAAAAAAAAACATAATTTGCAAGCCAGCACACTATTAACATATTAATACTCTGACCCTTTCTGTACGAGGCTCATGAATTCAGTTGTGCTACATCTATAGGATGCTGTGACAGAAGTAGAAAAGTGAGGTAATGTAGCTCAATTACACCAATCAAAAGGTTGCTGTGTTCAAAGACAAGGATTAGTGTTAATAATTTTTCTCCAGGGAAGAAAATGCTCGATCCAGGTTCCTTTAGGGCCTGTAGATCCTTGTCAGGATGCAGAAGGGAAAGAACTCACATAACTAGGTCATTTCAGCTCCTTTTGTTTGGCAAGAATGGCCTATGAGATAAAACATTAGGAAAGGCTTTCCTCCATAATTGTTATTTTGTTATCATTGACTACATTTACTAGGGCTGTATAAATGCATTGGTAAATAGATATTGCTTGAATCTTTAAAAATTGTCATTAAAAACCTAAGCATTCTTCAGTATTGGTTCAAGATTCTCAAATAACGTTTATTATTATACAATGGAATAATAATTAGAGACAGTGCATAAAATGCACAAGTATTTTGCATTTCTCTTTGTATATGTTATTTTTAAATTGTTTGCTGTCTTGCAGTAACACAATGCACCTGAAACTGGGACAATGCATCTTAGACATACTATTCACATTTGAAATGGAAATAAATATATCTGCAGTGAGTTTATAACAAGTTTATCTCCCGTTTTCATCATTTAAATAATCTTCTTGCAGTAAAGAGAGGTGCAAGCAGAATATGAGATACATGTGTAGGGCTTGCAGCTCCAGCAGATGAACAGCTCCCATAAGTTCAATGGTTCTGATGACTTTTAAGGAGGCTAATAAAGGGCAAAATCAGAGGGGAATGCATCCAAGGCTGATTAAGCTTATTAAGGCAGCTGCCAAAGACAGTAAAGGCTCTTGTCAGTGCCCCTCTAGCTCCTGCCACGAGCCCAGGAGAGTGATTCCCCTATTTGTCCACCTTAAGTATTTTTTTCCCATCTGCTCTCATTAAAAAATTTACTGATACTATTGTGATATCTTTGCTGTTTTTCACTGGGAGCTGTCTTTGCATGAGGCAAGTATTTGAATTAGGGCAAAATAGGTGGTAGATAATGGAAAGCAGGAATGTGGAGGTACTGTCTGTTAAGCCTGTTTATGTTCTGATATATTATTAACACCTGTCTTGGATTTCTTTGAAATTTCAGAACTGAAATTCAGTCCCTGATAAGTCAATGAAAAAACTGTTTCTGTTTGTGCCTGAGATCTTCCTCTGGTAAGGAGTCACAGGGAGGGGAGTGCAAGGCAGATTCCTGTGCTTTTGTGTTCACTCTGTGCCCACTAATTCTTAAATTCAGTCAGATAGTGTTGGGTCACATTATGAGCTTGTCACATGCAAATATGAAGAGTTTTTTTTTTTTTTTGTGCACTAGTATATGTATATAGGTAAAATAAATAATTCATGCAAAACATACTGTGCATATTGTGTTTTTCTCCAGTTATTACAGGAATATGTTATTAACATGCTTAGGCTTCTGTAGAGGTTTCATTTTTCATGTCTTTTCTACATACTTCTGGTTTCCCCGTCCTTATGAAGTTCCCAGCTTCTAAATAAATTATGTCACATTGAAATGTTTTATGGGAATTAGAGCCATAAAAATTAGGTCTTTGGGGGTATGGGTTTAAATGACTTCCTGGCTTCTTAGGTGTGTGATTTTTCTCTCATTCACTACAGATTTGTGTTGTTAACAAGGTAGAAAGAAGGGTGATATTTTTGTTGAAGAATAAGAATTGTGGTTCTTTTCCTCTTACACAAAATAAACAAAATCAATACTTTCAAATGCTGTCAAATTTTGTGCATTATAAAACATTTTTGTTTAATTGCCGTGTTTTGATTAAATCAGATTGCTTGTTTTACTATTTTAACTTATTTTTCATCACAATGCAATAGTAGTTCTAGATGGCAGCTAACAGTAGTGGTCAAAATGGAATTTTCCAATTTTATTGTAATGTATCATTATATCTTTTAGGTGACACTTCCTCACATTAGACATGTTTCACAGACTTTGTCTCCCATGAATTCTCATTTCCTACAAGAAATATGTAGCATCAAGTAATTTACAAGAGCTCTAACAATGGTTTATTTTTCCACAAAGTATTGTGTCACTACTGATTTATACCAATGAAAAGGAGAGACAAGTCAAGTCATGCTAATTCTTTATATGAAGCAGTGTGTGGAAATATTCAAAAGAAGAGTCCAGTGGTGTGAAAATTTTACTTGCAACATTTTTTTTTTCTCTCTCTCTATTTTAAATGGATTTTGTTTAGTTATAGAGTTTTGCAGCACAGTTTTTCAGACAGGCAGATTTTGGAGATTATTAGCTGATATAAATATTATGAGTTTTGTATTTATTAGTGTGCCAAGTACCTTAAATCTCTGACTTCATGTATTCCAATTCCTCAGAATAAGGTACATAAATTTTCCTGGCTGATTTGCTTCCTGAAACAGACCCCTGTCACTAATTCCTAGTATAAAAGGAAGCCAGAAGGAGACTTGATAAAAAAAAAAAAAATCAAACCAAACCAAACCAAACCAAACCTAACCAAACCAAACTAATACAAACCAAAAAAAACAAAAACAACCAAGAGCAACAGCAAAAAACCAAAAACAAAAACAACCACCCCAAAAACAAAAAAACCCAACCACAGATCTTAAGAAAAAGGCTATTTGCTTTGACAGTTATAAATACCTCAAAAATATGGTCACTTGCAGAGAAGAGTTTTATTTTCCAGTCTTATGAAGTGGCATTCATCTAGCCAAACATGGATGCCTAAAATATGTTTCTGACTTAATCAATATAAGCTTCCTCTGTAGTCAACAGAATGAAACAGGTATTTTTCTGAGCAGTGTATCTCATTAAAAGGTAGACCTCTGAAATAAGTCAAATGACTCATGCCTTAAAAGTTCTTATAAAGGTCTACTGACAAAATGGACTTTAGGCTGACTATCTTAGAGATAAATATTCTGTTCATGGCTGTTGCTGGGTGAGATGAATCCTGCTCTTCTTGATGAATCTTCATCTACACACAAGAATTACAAACTTTTTGATTTACAAAAATGTGCTGACATATCCTGCTCTATTTTAAGCACATTTAAGAAACTCAGTGATGTTTCTCTAGGTCTGTCAAGGACTATTATTAGAAACCAGCAGAGAGGGGTGGTTTATGTTTAGTTTTGTCAGCACAGATTCATTTTGTGCTCGAAGCAGTTTTGAGCTCTTCTGTTCAAGGCTACACAATGAGGTCACGAAAAGGGGAGAAAGCAAACCCTGAATCCATCTCCCCTTGTGCATTTTGAATAGAGTGTGAAATTGTCCTAATACAATTCCAATAAAATCAATAATTTTTAGTATTCTCAACCTCAGAAACGATTTTGCCAATTTCCTCCATGTAGCACTGCATCTCTCAGCTTATTACCAGCACTGTGTAAAAGACACAGATGCAAACTTATCAAAGACTTACCAAGACAGGGTATCTCTGATCCCTTGATTCCCTTAGGGGAACTCCTTCCACTTAATGCTGTGCAAGCTAGTTATTTTCTCAAGCTCTCTGGAGGCTTCTGAAATTTATTTCCAAAGGTGTCTATTCATAATGTGTTGCTTTTTTTAATACTGTTTTGCATTTATTTATAAAGTGGAATTTATGCTTTTTTTTTTAATCTTGTGTGCATGAGATATTTCTTTCCTCTTTGTATTCCCCTACTGCAAGATAGCCCCATATGAGGGGTGAAAGATGCACTCATTTTTCAAATTTTCTACTGTTTCTCATAGAGAATAAATGTGTGCTGACTCACTTATTTAGCAGAAAATTCAGTTTAAAATCTTCTGGTTTCTGCAGTATATAACCATACCTCCATCTCAAAGGAAATCTAGTTTCAAGACAGCCTTTTTCAGGCATTACTTTCACAGAAGCATAGTTTTCAAGTATGCTAACTTTTATTGATTAAAAAAATCTCAGAGCCACCTAGTAGTGCATCAATGGCTAAGCCAATAAAAACAAATAGCATTGTAACTGATCACACACATAGGCAGATTCTCAGCGGGTGTATATCATCTTTGGTTCATTAACCTCAATGAAACTAAATGGATTTTACATCAGCCCCAGATCTAACTTTAATGTGTGAATCTGCTACCAAAAAAAAAAAAAAAAAAAAAAATTGGAAACATTTATTGAGAGATCCGAATTTGTAACATTTTTAATGTCTGTTTTGCAGAGACTGAGTGCTGCTGTGTGAAGGAATCCTGCCTCTACTAAAATATTTCTGACACTTCTTGACACCCTAAATTCTTCAAGGGAAGAAAGAAGAAATAATCTTTTCTTATCAGACTTTCATGGATCTGTCTATGTTTTGGTTTAAAGTTCTTTGAGGGCTTGTGAAAGTTGCTAAACAAATAGTTCTTGAGACTGAAATACTGTTTTGCTGTATCAGAGAATGGTAACTGCACAGGGTGTGAGTCCTGAAAACAACAGCCACAAAACAAGGGGTAAAGCCAGCAAAAAAAAATCTGGACTGTTAATTATTATAAGGGAAATAGAGAATGATTTTTCCATTTTTCTGCTGGACACATCAATGCCTTGCTTCAGCACTGAGCCCTCTACCCAAATCTTATTGCTGCTTCTGTTGACAAAAGCATTATGGACAGTCTCGGTTTTGAGGCAATACAGTTTGGCAAGTGTCTTTTCTCTAGAGTATGTGACTGCTAAAAATTTCAGCCAAGAAATTTCGGTGTTGAGTGTAAAAAAAGGAGTAAATGAATATTCCAACAAAACAAAATGAAAACAACAGAAAAACAGACTTTCACCTGGTAAACCTTGTTATTGAAATGAAACAGCCCTTCAAACTATTCAAAAAATAGCATTCTGATGAGTCAGACACAGCTCAAAATAAACTGAGAAAAGTATTGTGCAATAATTTTTGAAAACATTCTTTCTATTTCCTTAGTTAAATTAGCATTGACACAAACAGCTGTATAACTTATGGATGAAATTGTCTTCTTTTGTGGCTGGTGTGCTCAGGAAAAAATAATGTATTTAATCTTTGGCTTCATGGGTGGCTAATACTGGGACAATATTTCTGTGCTGAGACTGCCTTTAATAGTGTGTCCCCTTGTTTGTATTATATACTTGTGATATTATTAGTGTAGTTTCTGTATCTGTGTATTGAATATGTCAGAGTATATGCACAGCAAAATCAATGTAGATGGTGTTAATAAAGTCGAGCACAAGGTGCTTGCATATGTAACATACTCACTGGGAAATGTTTCAACACTCATGTTTCATATTAGTGGCCAAGGCAATAAACTTGACACAAATTTTGTTTGTTCTTTATATCTACTTACACTAATGATTAAAAAATACTGCAGTTAATAACTTTATGTATTTTCTTCTTGTTTTTATTTATGTGAAGTGAGGTTTAAGACTTACTTAACTTATCCATCTGGCAGGAAATGTTCTTTTCTCATTCTGGGTGCTTCTAAAATTGAGATAAATTTGATAAAGTCCAGTACCTGTCTTGCCATTGTAATATAGTAAGATGAAAAGTAAAATAAAAGGGTGGCACAGAAATGCAAACAGTTTCTGCCTCCTGTATCCTGTACTATATGATATTGATGCCTAGGTATTTTTGAGATCCTTTTCCAAGAAGCATGTTAAAATATATGCAGCTCAGATTGAACAGGACAATATTCAGACCTGTGTTCTGGCACTATTTACTTTATGTAGAGAGGTGCAAATATTGCAACCTGGGCTGGGTTTTCCAAGGCCCAGTGATGGGGTAGTTTCAGAAAGACCAGGAAGACTTCATTTCTCATGCGTCCAGGGTGATTAACTAAAGGGGACACCTGCAGGATGGAGAAAGCTACATTTCAAGAAATGTGCCACCTTCCTTCCCCCTGGATGCACACTGGAGGTGTGATGGTTCCTTCTGGTGAGCCTGTCCTTCCAAGGGCTTAGGAACAAGGACAGATAGTGGTGATTGCAAGTGAGTCTGATATATTTTCAGGTGAAAAAAATTTCTCGATTTAAAATAGCCTGAGAAAGGTTGGACGGCCCAGTGGGAGATTAGCAGCAGTCCATATGACAATATTTACAAGTTAAACTATATGGGGGACTTTTTTGCAGTTGGGAAAATTTACCAAGGTCACCATCTCTCTTGCATGATGGGCAGTTTATTTCCAGGAAAGTGTATGAAATATGTAGACAACATTTTGCTGCTTTAATTTTTTGATTATTTATTATTGCATTTTGTTTGGGGGTGGATTAGCAGATGACTCAGGAGTGTGCTAAAGCCATATGGTCTTGTGTTTGTGTTTGAGGACAGGTACTCAAGGGATCCTCTGCTCTTCTACTACTGAGAATGAGGAATGTGCACTGTGAGCACTTAAGTGTCCTGGTCAGCTACATCAGCTCTTGCAGCATCTGTGAAAATCTCGGAAAGTTTCTCTACTTTACAAAGTGACATCATAAAATTTCCAGGAAGAGAACAGAGCTGACCCATAGAAAGGACTGAACAGAGACATTTTCATTTTCCATACCATTTTCCTAACACTGAAATTCACGTATTTTGAAATACCATTATATTGTTTTGTCCACAGGAAAAAAAATACAATGTAGTATGAGGTGAAAAGCATGTATAGCTGAGAATGAGAGTTGGCTGCAATAAATTATGACATATGAATAGTCACTCCAGAGAACACTGTGGGGTAAATGGCAGAGGATGGCCAAGGACTAATCACATCTAAAGGTGTGACCTCCCACATTAAGGAGTCTTTAATACCATAATATGATATTATTAACTCAGGTGAGTGTCAGTGAATAACAGCATTTTAGAGGGCTTTTCTTTGGCTTTCTCTAATACAACAGCTGACCAGACTTATTCGATTAAGGAACTTCTGGCAACAGATGAGCCTTGGTAAGATGAACCTTGGAGAAAAACATATCACAGAAAAGAATATAAAATACCCCATGTAGATCATTGTCAGAAGTTCTATTCTATTTCTATTTTCCATTTTGTCTTATGCTTAGTTACTGACATGATGGTGTGTCCAACACACAAGGTTCATTTCAAATTGTCTTTTCCTGTTAGCATCAAAACCATGCAAAAAACCCCCCAAAAGCCACAAACCACCACAACTGAAAACAAAACCCTAGATGTTTACTTGAGCCTCTAGTTTATCCCAGTTGCAGAAATGAAGGTGCTAGACCCATAGCAAAAATCCTCCTCCCACTGCAGACTCAAATTTGAACAAATATGATGAGTCTTCCTATTTCTGAGTCATTGTCAAATGAGACCTACAGCATGAAGTACAGGAATGAACTGTATGAGGTCTAGACTGCTTTCAATATGTGTGAAGTTTTCAAGTCCACAGCTTTCAATTCTCTTTTCTATCTGCAATCCATCTCGAGTTTTAGCACTCTTCCTGGAGGAGGCAGAAAAGGAAAAAGATCTGGAGGCATTTTCTGTGTGAACGGTTTTTGTTAGCACCTGTTTGCATCACTATTCACTTGCAATGGTGGAGGGCATTTCTCTGGATTCCTCCAGAAGAACTGGAGGAAAAGGCTCTGAAGAAGTTGCAGTAGTTGCAATGTCTGAAATGCAGACCACCAGAAAAGAAAATGAAAAATATTTGCTCTGTAGTATGAAATTCAGCTGCTGTGTACTACAGTGCATAATACAAGAGTGCAAAACTTATTAGAAACAAATGAAGTTTAAAATGTATATGGAAATTAAGTGTAAAATATATATGGCTGAAGAACTTTGGTCATTTGGGGAAGCAAACAGTACTCTAGTTCTTGATTTAGGTTGTATTCAGATTTTCTGCCTATTGTGTGCAGATTTTTCCTTTTTTTTTCCCCCCAAATTTTCTTCCGGGGCTTTTTGTTTGTTTGTTAAAGCTTAGTGAATACAGACAGTTTGCTCTCTTTCCTGCTTACTTGCAGAACAGAGGAACTGCCCCAGCAAAAATATTTTATCTTTCATGTCCTTAAATTACTGAGCAAATCATTCTCCCCCAACAGAGAAATTTCTACTCCACCTTTTAGTTTCAAGATATCTGGAAATCTTGCCCAGCTGGCAAATTAGGAAGGGCAAGCATAGATCACATAAAAATTTCCAGTAGGAAGTTTCACTAAAATCATGTTTAACTCCTTGCCTCATGTCTGACACCAATCTCAGATTCTTGAAAGAGGACTTAGCAAGGGACAAAAAACCACAGCCAAAGCTATTCTGTTTGAATGAATTATAGGTGCCAAAGCTTTTTCTCCCAAGATCCTGATCAGTCCAAGTACTTGTCTACACTGAAAGTACACAAGTGCATTCACACACTTACACATATCAAATGTGTTACTGGATAAAATTACCAGCCAACAGAGACCAGAGCTATAAAGAAGATCAGGGCTGAGAAGCAACCTGGGAATTCAAGGACCTCTCCTCAACAGACTGAGAAGGGAGACCAGATATTTCCAGCCTTTGTGGCCCACACCCTTCAGCAAGGGTGAGGTCCCTCCTATAGGGCAGTGAGAGGGAAAAGGAAGAAAAGGGGATAGTTGAATATGGGGGAATGGCTGGAAGAAATTGCTTAATGCAGGGACAAGCAGGCCAGTGTTTTTGGAAGTCTTTCAGTGTGAGCCACTCGTCTGTGCCTGTCAATGAATAATTAAACTGCAACTTTTTAGAGGATGACTAACCTAGACTGAGTATCTAAAAACTACTTAAAATTTTAACTTTAATGAGCACTTTAAAAATGTATCTTTATGATACTAAAACTAATATACATGTTTTTTAAGGCAAAAAATTATAAGATGATGTTCTTTATATTTATGCTGTCACTCATGCTTTGACTCTGATCACTTATCTGGATAATTAAGCAGTATCACTGAGGAACCAGATACCAGAAATCTGATATTAATCCATCCCTCCTAATAGTAACGCAAAGCCACTGGGGTGGAAAGCAGCCTAGTCTTCCTAATCCCCTTTTACCAACATTTCGGCATCAGCATATCTCATTTATTTTCAAAAGTGGTTCAAGACACACTATCGCTGGCTTAAGTCTAATTTAGGCTTTAAATCAAAATATATTAAGAAATGCAAAAATAGTCAAGATTACCAAGATTTCTTGAGGGAATGATTCACAACCAGCTCATGTCCCTCTGACAGGAACCAGGGACAGCTAAATGATTGTTGCATGTCTGCACTGCTTTAAGGTACAACACTTGCCTTTGAATTAAAAGAAGGCAGGATTACAGTGGAGACCTTGAGATCCCACTGCCATACTTATCAGGTATATGTTAATAATAGTCTGAGCAACTTCTACAGACATAATTCACCTGCCAGTACTGAAGAGTCCAAGGCTGCTCTGTTCTCTCCCTTCTGTGCATGTGTCAGTGTTTATGTGAGCCTTGCTGTCCCCTTCAGAGTATTCTTGGCTCTTCAGAGTATTTTTGCTTTCAGTTTCAGGACTGTCCCGTTTTTCACTGTTTCTCCCATTATCCCCTTGTGCATTTTGAGATGGTTTGACTTGAACCCAGCATGAATATAACTTGACATGTACCAGCAGTAAAGGTGGTGGGTAATTGTCTGAACAGAAAAGCTGCACACCTGTCCCTTCCCTGCCTCCTCCAACCTGAAACAGATGAACAACACACACCCAGACTGAGCATCATCCCCAGACAGTGCTCATGGTGCAAAAGCACAACCCCAGCTGATGACACCAGTTTGGGCTCTGTTCTTGCCTTGTGGTGTGAGGCAGGTCCAGCTGTTTCACTTTCTATGGCAACCTCATCCATTCAGCCCTAGTCTCAAGTGGCTGGAGCTGATGCTGGGCAGCTGCTTCTAAAGGCTGACAAGCTACAGATATTGGTGTGCTTGAATCATGAATGGCAACATTGATTTTGATAGTTATCTGACTACGGGTTGTGTACTGTTTACTGTCATATCATTGCATTAGCTACTGCTGGCATCCCCCTGTGCATACTGAAGCTGTAATACTTTGAACTCACAGCTGCAAAACTAAATAAATTATGACAAAAAACTACAGAAACCAAGCTTGGCCATCTACTTTAGCCCCAAGGTGATGCCTTTCCCGAGGGTCCTAAGGAGGAGCTGAGAATAGATATGAGTCCATGAACCTTACCTACTAACAAAGTTTTAAAAGGCAGTGCAAGGGGGACAGAGACCATATGTCATCATAGTAAAAGTATGAGGCACTTTCACCTTGTTTTTGTGGCTCTGCCATCAGAGACAGACACACTCCAGTGTAGGAGCCTTCAGGAGACTGCTGGTTTCCCATGTATATTTTATTAAGTGTTAGCGCCACCAAACACTGTACAGATGGGGGAATCTATCACTTTATAAAATAATTAGTCTGCTATTTCCATGACAAGAAGGAACAGCAGCATGTAGGCAGCAAATTGAGGTGTTGCTTTTACCTTCCTCATCGTTTTTGTATTTTTACCAAAACAGGAAAATATTTGTACAGGATAGGCGAATAGTGCCACTAGATTTGAATTAGAGCATCCTTAATTAATATGTCAGAATATGAGAAATGATGAAAACATGTATAATTAAATTCATGCACTAAAAACAGAATTATAATATGTGACTAAAATAGATTGGGGCATTTTTGTGTGTGTGTGTGAGCTTTTTATTTTTTCCCTTATATTTTTATTTTAATTAAAAAAAAAAAACAACTGGTATCTTTGCACTATCTTGAATATGTGCCTGGCTAAGAGATAGGTCACCCCAAAAATTACACATTATTTGTGAAAATGAAAAGAATTTTCCCAGTTCTGTGAGTATAGTGTTATTTTCAGGCTAATATGCAGCAGTAATAGCTTGGCACTGTGGCAGCCTACATTGTCGATAATAAGAAGCTGTTTGAGACAGGTGCTTGAAAGAGCAAACTTCTTACATAAATTAAATACCTATTTTCAACTACATGGCTCCAATTTTCAAAGGCAGTGAGTGATTCTGGGTATTCTAGTTTTCCAGGGCTCAAAATCAGACATACGCAGAGGGTCTGATTTTCTAATTTTCAGTGTTTATGGAAGATCCAACTTCATTAAAATGTCTGAGTGCTTCTTTTCTTCCCCTGTCACTCAGAAGTTCAATCAAATAGGTCAGTTTGGATGCTAGGTCACACCTATGCAGTGAGTAACCTCACAGACTATTTTACACCAGACATTTTTTACTCTGATAATCTCTTCTTCTTGTACATGGGCTGTACTTTTCTTAGTTTAGGAGAAATAACTTAAACTGAAAATTTCTTTTTGTGCCTACTTTATGGAATATTTAAAAACACTTATGTGAAAATTAATTGTAGACTAAAACTGATATAAAAATATGTGGACATGCGACTGGTCTGTATGAAACAAAGACTTTCCTTAAAAAATCCCATCTGGTACTGAATCCAATAAAACATTATTTATTCAATTATTTGATATATCAGTCATATAAATTTCGCACTTCTTTCACAACTTGTCTTAGCAAAAGTTGTCAGATCCTCAGATATAACTCAGATCCTCAAAAGATTTCAAAATCCTGAACCCAGCCTGGATACCAGCATTATAAGGGGGAAGGTCCAGCTGCATCCAATGGCAAAAGAAAACCCATAAACTACATATAATGAAGATGTAATTGTAGAAAATTGAGTTCTCTGTTCTTGTACTTTCTTAGCATTCAATTCTTCAAAGGGATAGCAAATATTCTATTGGTTAACATTTAACCCAAACTAATAGGTCCAATCTCACATACTCAAATAAATCATAATTTCTTTTCAATTAGTTTGCGCTTTTGCTCGCTGCTGTCCTGAATAATTAGGAAAACAATTCACATTTCACTAGGAGATGATATGAAGTGTTATTCCTGTGATAATTACTAAGCTGCAGTTCAGTTTCCCTGGCTCCCACCAGGTCACCAGGGCACAAAAGAGGACACCATGAGAGCATTAATGAGCTCTCATTGAAGATGTTAAAAAGCTTGTATTGATCTGTTTGTCCAAGAAGGAGATATTTAAGCCTTTCTGCTGAGGGCAGGAGAGACAGAGATTCATATCACAAAGCCTTTTATCCAACCCCTTCTGTTTCTAGCTTCAATATTGCCCAGTCTCAGCATGTCTGGTTCTGGAGGTCATACTTTTAAACTTTCACAACATTTTTTTTTTTCTCTTTCTTCTTCTTTTTTTTTTTTTTTTTTTTTTTTTTTTTTTTTTTTTTTTTTTTTTTTTTTTTTTTTTTTTTTTTTTTTAAGGAAGAAAAAGGAAAAAAAAAGGAAAGAGAGATAATATACAGTGTACACTTAACCTTTACTACAGGGATCCCTTTACACAGCTAGCTATTTCTGAGAACAAGGTGCAGTGCAGTAAGATCTCCCTTCTCACTACATACCACTAACACACATCTCAATTAAATTAAGGACACTCCAGACAATGCAAAGTCTGACTCAGTGCAAAATTTTGAATTTTTTTTTTCCATATTTTGAAAGTAGATCAAATCAAATCCCTTTTGGTGGGGGTCGATCAGACTTTTTTCTCCAACATCACTGCCTTTTTGTGAACTTCTGCTCTTGCTATTTCTGGCTGGAAGCAGAAGTGGAAGAACTGTAAGGCTACAAAATCATCAGTTCTTGTGGTATCTTCAGAGGAGATTTCTTTCTGCAGGCAGGGGAGGCAAATCTTGTCCTGCTTTCAACTCTCTGCATTGTTATGATATATTGCAGCTGTAAACTAGTTCTGGGTACACTTTACTACTCATCAATTTTGTCTGCTTTCTTTTAAATGCCACAATGAACTGACAGTGAGCATTTGCAGCCTGTCTGGGATAGAGTATGGGAAAAATTAATGTAACTGTAAAAGCTGTATTTTCTTTGTTTATATTTGTCACCTGAACCAGCTGTTGTCTGGTTCAGCAAGGTTATATCTCCATTTTCACTGCATCTTATCCACATTCATCTTGGTATGAGCAACTCAGTGAGGCCACTTGTGTGGGTCTATTGTAACTGATTACTGAAGAGACATGGGATCTTTCATGGATATTGTTAAGGAGGTGTCCAAGATATGCTTCTTTCTTAACATACAGCAAAGGCCATTGCAGCTGAAAATATCTCAGTGTTAGTTTTAAGCACCTAGATCAGTGCAAAGATAAGAGCCTGACAGGAAGGCTGGTAAGAAAGAACTTTCCAGGATATTAGACCAGGCCACTCCATCTTAAGGCTGCAATTAGGGTATAAGATCAGAGGTCCATCTTATCCTTCCTGACTTGCTATTTTCTTCAGTCTTAAGTAACTTGAACATTGTATTTTTTCTGAGAATAGATTTCATAGTCTACCACTGCAGAATGAATGGACATACAAATCACATTCCCAGTGGCCTGATGCAGCAATGACCACTTCAGGGATGGAGCTGGCAAGAGACCCTGAGCATCTCTGCCACTTGTGGCAACCACTTAATAAAGATATGAGGGAAACATTCAGGAACAAATAAAATTGGACATGGATAGGAAGTAATGACCCTTGAGTGACAACTGAGGTGATGTGGATGAATATTAAATGTGAAGGGTCTGAATAATTCATTGAAGGTTCAAGGTAAAAGGGTTAACCTGATAACATCCTCTTACTGACACCTCACTCAGGGTAGAAATCCCAATTCTGTGATGCTTTTCAAACTTGGAGTCCCTCTGTGCCTAGGGAGAGTTATGCTGGTGGTCTTGCTCCTTCCTACCATTGGTATTTCATAGTGGACAAAGGTTATTTTGTGAGTGCTGGTGCCTTTGCCACAAGCTGTACAGCTGCAGTAATGTTCAGCCTCTGGGCTGTCATGGAGGCACGTTGGGGGCAGGTTGGGAAATGTATCAGGAGTTATGTGGCCAGCAGGGTCAGGCAAATGTTTGTCTCTGTACTTGGCACTGGTGAGGCTGCACCTCAATACTGTGTCCATTCCTGGTCCCATTGCTTGAAGAAAGGCATTGAGGTGCTGGAGCTTGTCTAGAGAAGGGCAATGGAGCTGATGAAGGGCCTAGAGATGCTCCTGTAAGGAGCAGCTGAGGGAGTTGTGGGTGTTTAGCCTGCAGAAAAGGAGGCTCAGGGGGGCACATTACCTCTCTACCACTACATGAAGTGAAGCTGCAGCAAGGTGGGGATCACTCTTCTCCCAGTCAAGCAATGACAGGACAAGAGGACACAGCCACAAGCTGTGCTGGGGAGGGGGGGATGAGGCTGGACATTGGGATGAGCTTATTCATGGAAAAGGTTGTTAAACTTTGGAATTTGCTACCCAGGGAGATGATGGAGTCACCACCCCCAGAGATGTTCAAGAGATGAGTAGGCTTGGCACTTGGTGCCATGGTCCAGCATGAGCTACTCTGGAAAGGTCAATCATTCCAGAGTGAACCAGATCTCCAGATTTTAAACTGTCAAATTATTGTGGTATGATTTATTCAAGACCCATACAGAACTTTGAAATTCTCCTAGTTCTTTGATATTTTCTGTTTCTTCAAGACTACCTAGAGAGCTGATGCATTGCTGCAAGGGCCTTTGGTAAGGTAACATAGCTTCAGGATGAAGCTGAGGCAACCACAAGCTGCTTCTGAATAAAAGCATCTACACAGAAGTCTGATACCTTAAACTAATGTGCTCTTTCTTACACCTTTTAGAAATTAACTTTCTTGTCAATCTCTTAACATGGAGAGAGTAGGATCCTCACCAGCATGGACAAGAACTGAAGTCTACTTCTCCAGTTCTAGCTACAGCAAACATTAAATGTAATCAGTTGATTTTTAAGTACAAACCTTATCCTCTCACTGGCAGGTTCAGTTTCAATAAGTCCTTTACTGCCTTTCCTCAAAAAGATGCTCACTTTCATCATCACAGTTTTAAATTTCTGACTGAAACAAGGATGACTGATCAAAAGTACATCCCTGTTAAGTGGGGAAGGTCAGACCCCTCTGATGGTTCAGCAGGCAGACTAAGTGACTCTTCCTGAGTTACTGCACTGAGATTTTACCAACAGCTTCCTGTAGGGGTCTTGCAAAGTAGCAATCTCAGAGCTATTAAGAACTGGGAGAAAAAAAAAAAAATCATGGAGATGGAGAAATAAATAAAAAATAAAGGAAATCTGATCTGTGCTGGAAGAAGATAGTGAAAATATGCTTAGTTTCTACATAATGAGTGTGCTATAAACTGGTATGTGCACAGAGAGGCACTGACCTTAGAGACCTGTACAGATAAACATGTACTGTGGGAAAGTTAATCAAATTAACTGATCTTTAACCCAGCAATGTCATAGTTTTCTTCTGACTTCAGTTTTCAGCCTCCTATTAACAGTTATTTATAAAAAAAAGAAGGAAAGGGTACAGTCAACTGTGGAAAGAATTGCAGCAGTGGCAGAAAACCCTTAGTCCCCTCAGTTTTAATGTCTGTCTACCAGACTGGTTTTCACATGACACCTCTCTATAAATGACTCCTTCTGTACACTTAGATCATCAAACAGACCAAGAAGACTGCAAGGTGCCTGACACGCTTTTCTCAGGATTCAAATTAAAACACTGACTTGAGATTTTATTTTAAATAGTGCCCTACTTGCTTATTTTGCTGAAATCAGATGGCTGGGAACTTGCAAGCCATACACACTCTTGCTTAATGCAAATTGTACATTTTTATCATAAAGGTTAACAGAGAGGCATGCATTTCTGATTCTAAGTTCTCATTTAAGTTTGAAATTAAAAGACTTTCCATTCTTCTCCACTTTGCAGGAACTACACACAGCACCACCTCTACTCCTCAAACTGCAAAATTAGTACTTCAGGGAATTGGGCTCTCTGCCTGACACTAATCAGTGAGTGTTTGGGTTTAACCAGACTTTCAAAGGATGATTCTTGCAGTTGTGGCAGCCTAGGTTGTACTTGACAGCTCTTCTGCAAAACAGCAGCAGACAAATCCATGAGGCCAAGCATTGTTTAGTATCCCTTATTAGTTAAATCAGAACAATTCTCTGTTTTGGCACAAAGAGGAAAAATATTCATTTAAACCTGATTACTGTTTGTCTAGTGGAAGGCTGTTTGGGACACTCTAAATAAGGTCTGTCCCATTACATGCTACCTGCCAAAATTGTAATTAAAAAAAAATTTAAATTAAAAACTGTATATAGAAAATAAAAATAGCTTTTTTTTTGTATATAGCTTTTTTTTTACCCTTTCTTTCAGTAACTTTCTTCCTATAAAACAAGTACTTTCCTTCGCAGTCATCAACTACAGAAAAATTCCTGCAATGACAAAAAGGTTGCAACTGCATAACTCAGAGGGACTGGGAAGAAAAAAAAACATTTGAATTTCCATCCAAATAGCTATTATCACATTGCTACTATCAGTTATTAAAATCACATCATGAAACATTTAACTTGCTCCTAAAATTTGAAAATGTGAGAAAACTAGAAGGAGAAGAAATACAAGAGCTCTGGGTATCCTCTTAGTCTAAAGCTACCATCATAGAACTCATGTGCCTTGACCAAAACTAGCTCCTGCTATTCTCCCATTCACTCTAATCTGGAAAATAAGGCCAAAAAGATAGTCTGAAAAGCATTAGGCCTTGTCTTGCTTGCATTGAAAATAGGAAAATGTTTAAATAAAAGCAGAAATAAATTAATTGAGACAAAATAGTCAGGATCACATCAGTGGTTGAACACTGATCATATGCTATCTTTTAAATTTTCATTTTTTCCTGTTCAGTGACTTATAATAAAAAATCAAAGTGACGAGAACTATTTTAAAGCACACATATCTGGGCTTTAAACTCAGTTGTCTCAGGATTCAACCAATGAACACCTTTTTTTTTGTGACTTTGCATGATTTGCAGTGATTATCCTTTGACTCTTGAGTGAGGATGGTGCTGTGTTTGGAGGGGTATTTTAATCTTTTCAGACTTTGAAAGTGGAGCTGGTTAGGATTTCTTCAATATTCTCCTCTCTTCTATCTTCCAGAATACTGACTGGCCAAAAAAAAAGATTTATCCCCTCTGGGACACAATTTTTGGGAGCAAGATTTCAGAGATTTGCCCTTCAATAATCTGTAACTCGGTGGTCATTCACAGAAGTGGAAGAGACTTAGATTTAAATCAGCCCACCATATCAGGCACTAAGAAGATCTGAATGAAATCTTCAATATCCCAAGTGAGTCTGTAATGGAAGAATATGCTGGACTATGGGCAGCATGTATAAGAGTGTGATAGCCACAGTTTGCTCTTATTCCTCCTTTCTTTTGATGAACAGTATCTAGAAATTTTGGCTTAATCTGATAGAGATATTTTTCACAGATATTTTTTCATAATTAAACTTCTTTCTACCCTTCCCTATCTTCCCTTGGAAGTTTGTGTGGGGTCTTCTGAGATTATTCATATTTGGCACACACACATTTCATTTCATCCAGAAAAGTGTAAAAGGAAAAGAAAAAAAAAAAAGACTTTTGATTCATCAAAGCCCAAGAGTCCAAAGTGCTAATAGGTCCACTAAAATAATAAACACTCCACTAAAATAATTGTGGCATAATAGAGGTCAGAAGCCAGTCCTATATGCAAAAAAAAAAGGAATAACATTGACTATTCCAGGGCATGTGGGGAACACAATTGCATGTGTAATTGTAAGGTTCTCAGGAGATCCTCAATCAAAATATGTTGTAATGTGTGAGTGAAAAATACACAAAGTCTTTCCACGGAATTGAGCAGAACATTAGATACCTGATGACATGTTTTCACTGTAAAGGGCCTAGTGTGTGTATCTGTTACTTTAAGACAAGATTTCCTCTCCTGTTAGGGCCAGTGATCTCAGGAATACCATTTTCTCTGTGCCACATGGTGCACAGATATTGCAGTTTCTAGTATTTGTTGTAATCTGGGTGTCTGATTCAATTGTTTGGCTATCTTTGGAGGGTGAATGTGATAAAGAGTGGGACCATAACCCAATCTTAAAAGCAATGGGAAATAAAGAACAGGGCCAGTTAAAATATATTTTTGGACAGCTTTGGATGACTATTTCATAGAAAACTATCCTCCTAACTTCCACTCCTCCTCTGTCAGTGCAGATGTGCTATGGGTGACACTGAGGGTGTCTGTATCTACTGAGGTGTAAAACAGCACAAGAACAAATGTAGAAACACTAACCCATCTCATCCTCTCCCATGGCTGTCTGCAGCCCAGCTCTACCTCTGACTCAAAGCACCTCATCCCTACTCAGGAGAAACTCATGCCTGCCCAGGTCTCCTGGACCTGGATTAAATATTATTGTCATCTGGGTGCTGAGTGCTTCCCTTCCATGTCAGTGTGTGACATCTCTTGTGGATGCCTCTGCTCTTGAGCACAGATTTCACCCAACACTCAGCAAGCAATGGCTGAGTCTGAGCTATGGAGCTATGGAGCAGGAATAACTTCCCTGCCATGCCCAGTGCACTCTCTGATTCTCTCTCTGTGCACCTGAGCTGCTCTTGTCTGCAGGGTAGGGAGCACAGTGAAGGGAAAGCAAGGTGTGTGCTGTATTGCATGCTCCTAAATTTTCTTCTTGGAAATTTATGCATAATGATCCTGATATACACTTGAGACCAACTATTATAGATGATGCAGAGAGGGTTCACATGCTGTGAGAGACTGAAATATTAATGATTAATCACTCAAAACAATCTCCCATTTGTGGAGCTGGCAGGGTGCTTTGCTGAGGCCAAGTTTGCACCCCCTGAAGGAGAAGAAGTGAGTTTGTGTGGGTGGGGTGGTGAATCCTCTCATCTGCACAAGACAGAGGGGATGAACAGCTACTACCAAAGGATACAAGCAGGGCTTTGAGCCAGATAAGAGGCAGATCATACAGGTGTGTCAATGCTTTTTATCAAGGCCCTTGTCCTCCCTTGCAGCCATCCACCATCCCCAGGAGGGTCACATTGCCATGAGACATTCACATTCACATTCACATTCACATTCATGTACACCTGAGTGTATTCATCCCTTCTGATGGGGTATCACTGTCCTTTCACTCTAATCCAATCCAGACAATATTTTAACTGGAACCTGGGTTACCCTCATCCTCAGGCCAGTTCCTAACACATTCATACACTAAGTTTAATGGGTCAAGGACATGATGAAATTGAGCACAGACCATGTGCACTATGATTGTGTTTAGCAGCCATCAGCAGGGAGTTTTCAAGCAGGAAAAAATAGACACCTATCCAAAAAGGACATTACATGAACACTTTCTTGGTTACAAAATATGGCAGCATCACATTCCCTTTTATGGGCTTCCTCCAGCATGGTCTTGGCAACCACTGATCAGTTTTCCTCTTTTAAAAGAGGAAAGATATGGTAGAGATATGTAAGTAAGTAAGTAAGAAAGACATGCTAAATACCAAGGGACAATCTTCTGATACTATCCATGTAAAAAAAGAAAAATAAAACAATTTTTGCTGTCCTCAGTTAAAAAACAGAGGAAAAAGAGAGGTGACAGGCATGTTTCTGATGAGATATAAAAGGAGGCTTTCAGGCTGGTCAGAGGCTGGGTTCACACAATACTGTCAAGGTCCCAGATTTATTCTTGACAGCATTAGTGCCAAGACCACTATTTATGTTGCTTTAATCAGTCACACTTTTAAAATCACCTATGCTCAGCATTTATATCAATGAGGTGATAATATTGCTGTCAGGCACCAATATCGATAGTTGTGTCATAATCTAAACTCTTTTAATCTTCTCCCATGCTTGCATTAATGAATCTGCATGCCAACAACTACTACTACAGCAACAAAAAAAAACCAAAAAAACAAAAAAAAAAACAAAAAAAACAAAAAAAAAACAAAAAACAAAAAAACAAGGATAGTTCTGATTATGACAAGTGACCATGGAAGAGAAAAAAAAAAATCCAGCCTTTTTTTTGCTCTTTGCAAACTATTTTAATTTGCCTTTAGCCTTCTCTCTTTCTGTCTGACTTTGAAGGCATTGTCAGCACATCCTACTGATTTTCTCACAGGCTACTTACATCTCTGAAAATATTTTTAGGGTCTATGAAAGTGTAAGGCAGGTAACCTCTTCCCTAAGTGGTTGGGGAGAGAGAGATAGGGAGGGAGAGAGAGAGAGAAAAAAGAAATCTTGGTCTAATTCTGGTGTGGGGAGGCATCATTGTGCTTTTCCTTTGTCCTTTTTTCTTTTTTTTTTTTTTTTTTCCTGAGCCCACCCTTATAGCTGTCAGCCTCAGTCCTTTTTCTATTGTAAATAAAGTCTTTCTTGGGTTATAGCTTTAAGCAATTTTTTTAATTAAAATTCAATTCAAATATGAAAGTCAAAGAAACTTTCAAAGCAAAATCTACAAACTGATTCACTCAAAGGGTCTGTTTTCATTGCCATAGCTACAGATTACTATAAAGAAACTCGAACCAGACCTTTGACACCGAGGAAGGTCAAAAGTCCTTTCTGCCTATGCTAGGACCCTTTTGACAACTTCCTGTATAATTTGACTGTTATTTGCCTGTCTGGTCACCGTCTGACCCTGAAGTCTGGAAAAAATTGAGAGGCAGCATATATCTCTCTTTCATATGGACCTCAAAAAGGGCATTTTAATTACATTTTGGTGAGAAACCTACACATACAGGCTGACTCAGGCAGCAGCTGGGGAAGGCCCTGGACTTGTAGGTTAAGGATCAGCTTGCCTCATGCTACTCTAGCTCAGTGCATATGAGCTGCTCTGTGCTGTTATCTCCACAGCAAAAATGGATGTGTTTCACAGGTTACACAGATTTCAAACTTTACAGCACTTGCCCCAGTGCTACAAGCTAAAATTGGAATTGCACTGCTTTGCCTTGAAATCTGTGCATTTCATATGGTTCCAGTTTCAAGCCCATGGTGCTTATGGGGCCTTAGTGTGCCTGAGGCATTTTAAAGTTCCAATCCTAGCTCTGCATTATAAGGATCCATGACCTAGCCCTGAAGTAAACCTAAACTTATAGACCAAAGAGATCCATGGAATTCTTGCCAGTTTCCACACTGGATATTTGGGGTTTGGGGCATGTTGCAAGGCAACACAGCCTAGAAGCAGACAAGAGTTTAATGCAGCAAAATCAGGCACTGTCAGGTTGTTCCTCCTTCCTCTTCTGCCCAGCACTGGTGGAAAAAATGGAAGACCCAATCCCTCAATCACAGCATGCTGTAGCTTTTCCCAAAAGGGTGATGCTGCCTGTCCTCCACTGTGCATTCCCTGTCAAAAGGAATCAAAAAGTGGTCTGTCATGCTTGACATGGCGTTTCCAAGGGCTACTTGATGCCTTGGAAGCTCCAGATACCTAAGCAGTGTCAGCCCATGGGCTGCCTCTTCCCACGTGCAGGCAGAGTTGTGTGAGCAGGAAGGAGAACCAGGTATCCAGAGACATGGTGAGTGCTGTGAAGGTAACCATCCAAACAGCACGAGATGATTCTTGCAAGGATGTAAAAAGTTCATCAAAAATAACAACAGGTAAGTACTAAAAATAGCTTCAAGTTTGGGAACTTGTTTGTACCAGTCTGAGAAAAGTGATTTATTCGTTCATCCTATGAAGATGCAGTGCTGGCCCTTGTCTTTTTACCTTGAGAGGGTTGTTTGTCACTGTATTTGAAGTTTTGGATCCTAAAGCTGTGACAGACGACACAACAGACAAACACGTTTTCATGAATAATGGCCTTTCCCATGCAATCCTTTGACCCCTTCACTCTCCACAGGGAGAGCCACTTTTTGTGCCAGAAATCTATGCAAATTGGATGCTGAGACTTGCTGTGTCAAGCCCCTAATGTGTCTCCTTATGGACAATATACGTATCCATAGAGGAGAGGGTGTTTAAACATGCAGCTACTGGACAAAAGGAACAGACTCATCTTCTGTTGCAGGCACTGACACATCAAGCAGCCCTGGAAACGTTGTGAGGGGCATGATAGATCAGTGGTTTGATTCCTTGTGTCAAATCCCATCTCAGGATGCAGAGTGAAGAGAGGCAGCATAGCCAGCCTTCTGCTCAAAAAATTGCTACAGATAGAAAAGATAAGTGTGCATAAATTAAAGAGGGAGAGAAGTGGAGAAAAATTCCAAAATAGTGTTTCTGTTCACTAGTATTAACTACAAACCACTGTTTAAAACTGGTAAAATTACACAGGAAAGGAAAGAAAAAAAAAGGAAAGCTGTGCTTTTATGTTATTTTTTCATTCAGTTAATGATGCACTTCAGTTCACTCAGAAATAGACACGCTTGAATCAATAAAGAAGAACTAACTGAACACAATCTATCTAAAAGGCACTGTGTGTGCATCAATCCTGAAGCATGGTGCACAGAGAGCTCCCCTTCTGGATGCTGGGCTGAGGAGTCCAGGACATTGCTGCTGTTTATTGATCCCTGACCTCTTTGGATCAATGGGGGTTTTGCAAGGTGAGCAGCAGGAGCCAAGCCTTCAGTTCCTCACAGCAGGGCTATGGCTGGACAGAACAGTGCAGGGTGGGCACCAGGCCCTGACTCTGTGGGTAACATCCTGGGGGACAAAATGTTCCAGGAGCCCCAAAATCTGGCTGTGCTGTGAAGGATGAGATAAAGACAGAAGAAAGAGGGGAGGACTGGACCTATACTGAGATACTGCCTCTACCAGGTGTGCTGAGATCATGGGAGTGTGCTTTTGTTGGTAAAAGATAGTGACATTTCTTTTGTGAAAGGTGAAAAGTTTTGGTATTTTTTTTATTGGGTTTTTTTTTTTTTTCGGTTGTTCATTTTTGTTTGTTTGTTTGTTTTTGGTTTTTTTTTTTTTCCCTGTTTTTGTTTTTTTATTTTGTATTTTTTTTTTAGCTTTGAATGGAATAAAACTATCAGAGAAACTTTTGAGTGCAGCCCAGAGGGAGTGCCCCTCTATCCAGACTATGTATTAGTGGGGACATGAAGGTGTTTGTAGCTCTAATTCCCTGCCTGACCATTCCTTTGGGTGCAACTGGCCTCGAGCAAGAAGAAAAAGGAGAAAAATTAGAGAAATGTAAATAAGGAAGGTAACTTGCCATTTGTCACTTGAAAGTCCTTATTTCATGGCCTGTTCCCTGTACTCCTGGAACTTTGTGTCATTATCTCCTGTTAAAAGGATTCAAATGACATTATTTGCATGGAAACTTGCATACAAATGATGTCGTCTGTGCCACAAAGTTGCATTACAATGAAGGGAATGATGACTGTGTCACATGTACGTGACATTCTTTGTGTCATTAAATTTAAAGTCAATGCTGGCAGTTATAAACCACTCACGTCTCAAGCAAATACATCACTTCTGATCTGAAATGAATATTTTAAAATGCCAACTCCAACTGCATCAAACAGCAATAACCTGCAATGTCATCTTAAAAAAAAAAAAAAAAAAGGAGGCAAAGACTCTAAACAAAGGTGGACTTATGGGATTCCACAAAGGAAAATATTTTAATAAGCTATAATAATTTCCAGGCAAACAAAATTCTTTGCTTGATGGGTAGGCACTAGAAATGTTTCTAAAGTCCATTCAATATCACGTGTGTTTTTAGGAGCACTTATGCTCCTAGAAATCCTCAGGAGTGTTAATTTTCAGGCAGAGCAGATGAATTGTGGAGCATGTACCACAGCACAGACCTCTCTGTGTGTTGTTACCTTCCATTCCTTTGCCACAGCCTGACACTGACAACAGGCCAAGCCTTTGAAAGATCTCCAAACTCTTCCAAAGAGTCAAGGGCAAATGATGACAGGGAAGGCTCAAGCAGTTATCACTGTCAAAACGAATGAGAAAAGAGGAGGGACAGTAGGTGGATTAGGAAAGGTTTGGTACTACTGCGATGATCAGAGCCCCGCAGCAATGAGAGCCAGCCAGTAAGTACAGAGCCGGATCTGCTCTCTGATTGATGCTTTGTTTGTGCAGGTCACTGCAAGGAAGGGATGGTCGCCGTGTTTGTGCAGGAGCAGTGCTAATTGTGCCCGCTGTCACCTGCACTGACCTGCTGCTTCAGAGCCAGCCACTGCCATTTTTCACTGTTACAAAGAGAGCCTCTGGAACACTGCCTTAGAAAGTTATTGTTTTAACAATAAAACATGCTGAGCAGTGCTCAAAAGGTCTAAAACACTCAGTTAAATAGAGAAGATCGGTCATCTAAATACCTCAAAGGCTCTTGGTGTCTGGCTAAGCTGCTGTGCAGTTTAACCTCTCCCTGCTCACTCCCCATGCACACACACACACAAACACAGACCCCTCTGAAAGAAAAAAGTTTCTCTGAAGAGTCTGTCTGCATAGGCCCAGCAAGTGAACAAGCAGAGAAGAAAATCTCTCTGTCACTTCTTTTCTCTTACTGATACCATTTAAAATCTAATTGAAACATTCTTTGGAGAAAGCTGTGCTACCCACCCCTTCAGCTTTGATATGGCATTTTAATCAGAGGACATTGTTATTTCATAATGAACATGGAAAGCATTTGAAACATTTTCTAAATGGAGTGCATTACTTCTTGACCGCAGCCAAAAGACCACATTAAAAGGAGTTCAGTGGAATTCACTCTTTACAATCTTCTGGGTTTGAAAGATTGGTGCACATGTGGAATATGCTAAAATGGGCCTGCTAGTTGCAAGGTCTAGCAATGAGCTGACTAAAAATGTAACAAGTTCGGCTGCAGTCACTGGTGAATCGCTGCCTTGCTCCAGGGAGGTTTGATGCCACTGCTGTGCCTGCCCCACAGGTGACAATGTGAGTGCTGCCATCCCACCAGAGTCAGGCTGGGCAGAGCTCGCACAGCTCTCATGGCAGCCAGACCAGAGTGAGCACAGCAATCTGATCACAGCAGGGAGCTGAAATGTGGCAACCAGATCAGCACTCCATTGCCTGTCTCTTGGTTTAGGACCAGAGCAGTGGCTGGGGGGTGGACTCAGAGCTCTTCCACTGCCTGCCTTTCCCTGTTCCTCCAAGGCAGTGACTGATTTCACTCCCCACTGCCATCCTGCAAGCTGTCACAGTGCAAGTAAACCACACACAGGAAGAAGGGCAAGCTTGTTTTTTTGTTGGCTGTGCACTGGGGATTGTAAATGAGCCCTTAATGTCTACCTCATTTTATATTTTAGGATGTATTTCTTTCTTGTAAGAGCACAGAAGAAAAGATTTAAAGCAGGATGTGACTGAAATGATGCATTGGGTCAAAGTCCTTTCATCCTTTTGCCCTAGTCTGTCTAACATTTTCTTAAATCCCATTCTACCCAGGTACATTCAATTACAAAAGTGACCAGAGATAAATCATAATAAATTACATATATGTGTGTGCATATATATATGTGTATATATATATATAGATGTGTGTGTGTGTGTGTATATGTATGTATGTATGTAAAGAAAAACACTGACATAAACCACAGAATTGATCAGATTAAGATGATTGGTTCTGAGACAGCCTGAAGCCCAAAGTAGGTGTATCAGTGCTTTAGAGGAGTTCAATGCAATCTTAATTGCTTACTTTATAACAAGCAGACATTGGTGAGATACAGTGCCTGTGAAGTGACAGAAGAAATGTTTTGGCTGCTCTTTGATGTAGAGTTCAGCTGTTCTGGTTTGTAAATATAACAGAACGAAAGGATATTGTACTCAACCCACTTCAATCAAGCAAGACACTGTGGCGTCTAAACTGCCATTCTTCCATTGCTGAGGCTGCTGCTCAGAACAAAGACATAAAGAAAGTGAGAGAGACAGAGGGAGAGAGGGCTGCAGAGAGAAAGACGCTTCTGCATCTTTAATAATTAGCAAAGAACTGCAGTGTTTAGCCTGGAAATTATGGTACATATGCTGTCCACTTGTTCAGGACCCCTGTATCGTGAGAACAAGAAAACATTCATCATCCACAGATGTCCGCCAGGCCCAGGTGACTGAAAATTCAATGCACAGGCTTCTCACAATGGGTCGAATGCTAATTGGGTGGCTTGGGGAGATTAGAGTAGCCCTGGAGCTATACTCTATCTGCAAAAGTCTCACAGACTATAGGGAAGTCAACATTGTCTTTCTAAAGCTCTGCTTAACTGATGCTTATCAGAAAAATTAGGACAAGTAAATAAATTAAAAAAAAAAAAAAAATACTGCCAGTTCCTCTCTGTTTTCCTTTCCCAGTTGTGAGCTAGCTGGTTACTGCCTTTCCCTTTCCCTTCCTACATGGCTTCCTATAAATAGGAAATAAGAGAAGGGAGGGGAGATTGAGAGCAGGTGGGAGAAGAGAAATTGTATATGAACTATATCAGGAAATGAGAATGGGTGCTGAGAAGCATATTTAGCCTAGTGAATACTTCAGAAATGGAAGTAGGTTTTCTCAGTACACTGTCTAAAAAAAAAAAAAAAAAAGTGTTTATTTAAAGTTAAATGAGAATCAGGGCAGTTTCAGAGATGGGCTTGAAATCCATGAAACTGGATTTTGCTGCTGTGCTTGCTTTTGTCTTGTGGGTCCTTAGAAAATCTTTGTTTCTGCAAGTGTGAAACGGGTCACATTTTCCTGATCCAAGCTCTGCAGTGGTCTCTGAGCTCTATGGATGTGTTTTCCCTTCCACAGAACAAAGAGCTGCATCACTGGAGATCTGCTGCTGTGTGGTGGGGTGCCACAGACTTGGATTATTTCAAAAGATCAGTCAATTCTGACAAATCTTCTCAAGTTTATTTCCTAATGCTAAATGCTTGACTTATAACACTGCACTTGTCAGGGTTGTGCAGACATGGGCACCATGTGGGACATAACACAGACCTCAGCTAAGCCTCTTTCCTTGACAGAGATTTGATAGGGAGAGTCTACATCTCCAGAAGTGGACTACCACAGTGGTGAATTGGGCTTGATGAACTTAATATTAATTTCACTGTAAATTATTACTGTGGGGGTACTGGTGTGTAATTATGAGATGAGTAAGGGTGTGCTGACTCTAGCCTTTTTTCATTCATCTTCAGCATGTGTTTAGGGAGAAGTCTGTGTGTGCTAAGTGAGGCTGTGAATTACTACCTTGCTATCTTCTGTTTGTGAGGAAACTTTCATCACAATTGAATGTGGGATAGCTTGTTCTACTTACAAAGAGAAGCATAAAACACTTTTGCTCAAGCACATTTGTCTTTCAGTGTGGGGTATACTAAAGAGTGAAATGTATAGTGTATCTACTCAGTCTTGCAGTTTTTCACTTTAGGGAGGCAAACCCTACACTGGTATGGGTTTCACCCCAGTATCATCCAGGTTGAAACTGAATCTTAGCAAAGATGTCTTGAAACGCTGATGAGGTTAGCTGAAAAGTCTGCCAGCATCAGCTAATCTTTTGTGGAATCAGGACCAGTTTCCAGCAAGAAAAACAGAAGAAAAACCAAATGGGGTGAATTCCCCTTGCCTTCAGGCTTCATTATGAAAGTTCTGCAGAGCTTGAGGAACTATGTATTTTATTATTCTCTCAAATCTGCCCTTTCTAAATCACCTTATTCTGATTTAACTGCAAAAGGCATTACTATTTTGGGTTCTTCCTATGTTAAAACTGAAGCAGTAAGCTAGGGACTTTCATAAGAGACCGTTCTGAAATGTCAACAGATGGCTTGCTAATCATGTTAAAAAAATATCCATTCCTTTTCTAAAATGGCATTTTTTTCAGTAAGTAAATCAGAAAGGAATGTTTATGATATAAAACATATTACTCACAACGTCTTTTAATTATCATACTTAATCATCAAGGTCAGGATGATAATTGTTTCTAAAAATTAACACCTCATTTTTCTGAGATGCTTACCAAAATATACGGTCAGAAGTATGAATTACTAGTCTGGAACCCAGTTAGGAAAATGCATCTTCTGTTCACTAAACCAAATGTATACTTAAATATCATGAAGCCCTTTAAAACTAAATACCTATTTAAGGCACAGTCTAATTAGTCCACTTGCTGCCTAGTAAAAGCATACAGTACCATATGCCCTAGAATAGGGTGCCATGTGGGTGTTCAGCAATGACACATATTTGCAAGTACTTTATTATGAGATAACGCAGTGCCATTAATATATCTTAAACATGAATGTTTTTTTGTAACCTATTGGAGACAACTATGGTTGGCAGTTAACACAAACTACCATGATATCTTGGCAGCAACTGCACTTCATTTGTAGAGGGATGAGCAATTCATACAGACCACCACCTTATATCATTCATGCTACTCCACAGCAGCATTTCAAACATATTCAGACTGTTCAAGCCATATCTTCTGCCTAGAGACATGTTCTTGCTTGCTTGCTTGCTTTCCTTTTTCCTCTTGGTCCCAGACCAGCCCTGCTCTGGAGGTTGCTTTGAAATGATACAGCCTATATTATAAATACAAAGCTTCAATGCAATTATTTCTTTTCCTTAATGAAATCCTTTACAAATTTACAAAATCCTAACTCCAAACAGCAAATAACATAGAGACTAAGGCTCTGAGATCCATTGCTTTTAAATCCAGGAGGAAAATTATAGCAGTCTTGCTCTCTGGTCACCCAGATGTGGTTCTTTGGTCCTCTCAGTCAAATGGTTTAGTGTTAGGCAGTCTTGCAGGGAGCAGGGAGTTGAATCCAATAAAAGCTTACTCTGATTGATTTGTGAATCATTATTAACTTTTCCTATTTTTTTTTCAGAGGCTTGCAGCCAGTTCTGTGTGTTCTGACCAAGTTTTGAAAACTGCTCCTACCTGTTCTCTAGACAGTGTGCAACTGCAGATTCATTTGTGCACTGAGAGCCCACACTGACAAGCAGTGTTCTATCACGTTTTTCCACCATTTACAATATTTTCCAGTAGATGATGTTCAGTTAAGAAGATTCAGCATCACAAATAAAACCAAACCAGCACACACATTTTTAGAGATAATCACACTGCACAGTATAAAATGAAACAATATAAGAAGAAAGTCTTTATATGAAGCAGCTGCTTACAGGAAACACTATGTGTAATCTTTGGCCATATCAGAATTTCAACTCAAGTTAGATTCACTCAAGGAGTAAGTGTGTGGGAGAGAGAGATGACAGAGAGACACCCTATACTTCCAGTTCTCATTTATCACAGAAATGAATGTAATGTAAAACTCTCTACAGTTCCAGAAAATATTAATGAAAAAGTAAAGAGCTGGAACAAGGTTTTAAGGCCTGGTGCACATACTGTTTTCAACAGAAGAGTAATATTCTAGAAAAAAGCACTAAAACCTACAAATGTACTAAAATACCTTTTGTTCTGGTGAATAAATAATCTTTTAAAAGAAGTGTGATGGTACAGGGACAGTGGAATAAGAACTGATCTGGAGAATACTGATGTCAGTAGAAGAAATTGCACGTATTTACATGGTTTTACAATCCAGGTAAAATCACAGAGATATCATAGATTTTATCTGAATTCAGATTTCATATTTACTGTCTCTGACTATGGACTTCAGTGAAGTGATTCTATTTTTATATATATATATATATATATATACACATATATGGGGCAATATATATGTGAGATGGAGTGATCACAACAGAAAAAGTTTCCAGCTGAGGAAGATGGATGTCTCTAGGACAGTTTCTTGCCAGTTGGTCTATTGCCACAAATAACAGTGCAGACCAAAAACTCTGATTGTTGCATTTGCTTCCAGATTTTTTTTCTGCAGCTTTTGGAAGAATGTCACTGAAGATGCAAACCTGTGGGGCTTGTTTCTAAAATGGAAACAGCAAAATTGGGTGATGGAAATACCTTACTGCTTTCAATCATGCTAGCTTTTATCCTGTTGGGTATTGTAGAGGCAACAGTATTTAGCAAATACAAAATAAACACCCATTGACAGCATACTTGATAAAGCAACTAGAACACTGGATTTTATTCCAAGCTCTTTTGTCAACACAGTTGCATAGACTAAACCACTTATTTTTCTTTGACCCCAATAACAGTTTATAAGATAAAATCTCCCATAAGAAAGGACTATCTTTCACAAAATATGTGGATAGCACCTTTCACACCAAAGTTGTGATTTCAGTCATGATGTCTGTGTGCTCTGTGGACTGAAAACTAATTAATAGTATTGAGCTTGATATTTTCACATAGTTTAAAGGTTAGAAACTTTTTACCTAAATACACACTTGAGCATATTGGTGTCTTTTTTTAAAACATAAGTTCAGCAGTGATCCTCAAGCTTTTCTCTTTCCATTTCTTAAAAAAAAATATTTAAAAATTTATGTAGAAAATTATAACTTGATCTTAAATATATTCCATTGTGACAGGAGGACAGATATCAGTGTCTTTTTGTTATATGAGTTATTGAAGTTTGACATCCTTTGAGGAATATTTTTCATAACCCACTGTTTGCTACCCTGTCTATCCAATTATTTAGAACAAGCAATCTGTCATTTTATTGTTTCCTTCCAATTATATAACTTTGGTGACAGTCATGGCAGAGTATCCTCTGCAAGTAAAATCAAATCTCACAGTGGATTCCAGTTCCAAGGGCTGCAGAGTTTGTACGTGTGTGCATGTGAGTGCATTGTGTGGAAATGGAGTGGAGGTGGAAATATTAAGACAACAGTTGGCGAGTGTCGTTTAAAAAATAACTGCTTGTACACACTGAAGAAGGTCCAAAAGGGAAACAAAATGTATTTTTCTCATCCTTAGTTTTCAAAAACAGAGTAGTTATAACTTGTAAAGGTATTGGATGCTGACCACACTCTCTCACACAGAATTATACAGCAATTCGTGTACCTAGCCTAAAAATGCTATGAAAAGAAAATATTTCATTTTTAGGGTGACCATTCTGTCTATCTGCCCACCTGGGATATTAATCTGTCAATAAAGCCATAAAAAGAGCCAGTCCCTTGGAGCTTGTATCGGATCAGACATTTTAAAAAAGTGAGGGACACACAGGTTCCTCAGTTGCAGCATGTTGCTCCCTTCAGCTTCAAAAGCAGTTGCACAAGGTGCCAGGGATGAAGCTCACTCTGTCATTTTCATTTAGTGACTGATGGAGTCAGACTGGAAACTTTCAGGTTTGTGTACTAAACCTGAAACTAGAAGCAAGTGGCTGGGTTGTGCCGTGTTTGCTGGCGGCAGAGGGAAGGGAAAAGCGTTCGAGCGGCAGTCGGGTCCAACACCAGTTAGCTCAGAAAGTAGAGAACAGCAGTGAAGCTGAGAAGAAACAGCATGCAAACAGCTGCAGTGTGAGAGAGGATAAGTGAGTGTCAGTGGTGTTAGATGGTAGAGCTGTATGAACACTTTCACACTCAAAGCAAAATTGTCAAGTTATCGTGTCCAATTGGGCATGGATTTCTTATTATATCACTGCAGTGCCACAAGCTGTACTGGTTGCAGAGGCACAGAACCCTTAAAAAAGGAGAAAAAAAGGAAATTAATGAAATTGTTGGTTTTATTTGAGAAGTTTGAAGAAAAATTGCGCTCTAAACCGATGTTGAACAAAATTATGTAAGCATATGCTTGTGCCATAGTGAAGTCATGCTAAAATTCTTTGTTGATTTTGGGCTTGTTTCAACCATTTAAGCTGAAGTTGCTTTGATAGAGTATTTTTTTAAATTTTTCTTCTGTCTGAACATTCAATGTGTTTCAGAGTCTGCGCTGGCCAAGCCAGTTCTTCTGTGTATCTTACTTACACTTTTAATTTGTGAAGATGTTGAGGGTTTTGAGGGCACTTTAGCAGGAGCTGATAGAATGATTAGAGAAAGTTTTAATGATTATAGGCCCTCTGAGGGAGCTGACCTTTTTCAACTTCACAGGGATTTTTCAGATCATTATGCAAATTTTATTAAGAATCAAAACCTTTTATCGATGATTTGGAGTTGATTTCCCTAATCTGACAGTATACTGTATATATACAGTATTTCTGCTGCATGTTGCTCTTGCATGTCCTATGTACATCAGACATTTTCTAACAGAGTGAGAAAATTTATAAACTGTTTACAATTTCATTTTTACAATATTTCAAGTAGATTTTGATGCAGCTTTAAAAGTTGTTCAGTCCTCCAGCACAAGCATCTGAAGTGCCCCTCCCCTTTTTTTCTTGCAGTTATATGAGGTGTCCAGGTGGGCTCTCAATATTAGAATGCTGTTGTCCTGATATGTAGATGAGAGGTCTTTACATATGAAAAAGTCTAGTTTCCCATTAACATGGACAACTAGGTCAACATGTCCACAACTTGTTACAGATATTAATATTAATATAATTTAACCAAATAATTGAAGCTAGGAGAAAAAAACCAAAAACATAACTGTCAAATCAAATAGAACCCAGGAGACTCCTGAACCATGGTGCCCCAGAGCACCAAACATTACTTTGAATGAGATGCAAGGAACAAAAAAGCTAGAAAATTTTGGGAACACAGCATTTAAGAAAACACCAAAGAGGAATTGATGGTTGCAGTAACCTGTAAGAGGTATCAGCAGGAGAAGCACAGTGGGTATTACTATGCAAATGATCCAGTCATAAAGTCCAATGGTTTCCCAAATTTCCAGGTGTTCTATTATTGCTCCTTGCTCCTCAGCTTCTTATGCTGAAATAGAGCCCTGCATCACTAATCCTAAATAACAAAATGAGCTGAGACTATTTTTAAACCCATTCTAAGTGCTATGAAGCCAATGTAGACTTTTTTATATATATATTTATTTTTTTTTGTGACTGATACTTCTGCTTTTGAACATGGTAGTAAATATGAAAACCAATTTATCACCATGCTAAGATTTACACTAATTGTTATCTAAGACAACTTACAAAGTCAGGGCAGAAAATCTTGACACTGGCTACCTTGAACTTGGGCCAGGGATCACTAGAAAACAGGACATTTCTCAGATCTCCTACATATCCAAATCAAAACAAAATGCAAGCCTCACTCTAGTTAAAAGAACTCTGACTGGAAATTCTCCATACAGCATGGATTTGCATGCTGGATGTAAATTTTCTAGGATGTTTTTCCAGAAATCTGCATTTAGATAGAAGTATTTTGCAATGTCTAAGCCCTAAGATTTTATATGTATTTTGATCTTTATTTTCCATTTTCATTTTTCTGTGTGTGTTGCAAATACATAAAAAGAAAATAAGGTGGGGTTTATTTGACTGTTTTGGATACAAAGAATCCAGAACAAATTCCAGTGTATTAAAAGAATTGTAAAAAATAACCTTCTTTAAATTCTGAGCCCATATGAACTAAAAATTTGTGATCCATCAGCCAAATAGTTGACAAGGTTTCTTGAGGGCCCAATTCACTAAACCTTAAACAATCTAAACTTGGCTTTTTCTTTCATCCACAAGAGAAATAAAACCAAAAACAACTGCTAAACAAAATAGTTTGGGAGATGATTAGTTAATGCATTTGCCTTTTATATTCAAACTCCTACTATTTATTTCTTACACTTTTACACACATTTGGAAAGCTACCTACCCCTCTGTAGCAACACATTTTTTAATGCAGCAACACATTTTTTAATTCAGGAAAAAAAAAAATTAACCTTGGCAGATTTTTTAAGGTACTAACTGGATTCCCTTGAAATTAGGTTTTCCATGATATTATAAATATTTATCCTGCATTTTTATTCCAGGCCATTCTTCTTCTCCAGACTCTGTATGTCTCTTTAGCCTGCTCCACACAAATTTCCTGTTGCCAGAGAAGCCTCAGAATTTATTTTTAATTCTGGAACTCCTCCTGTCCTTTTCCATCTTAAGCTATCAATCTTTTGAGGTGCTGTGTAGTTTATGATATGACAATGATTTTAAACCCAGTGAGTGGCACAACTGATGCACACCAGAGCTTGAATCTCTGCACAGTGCAATAATAGCAGTGCATCAGCTGTGGGGGCAGACACAGGCCTCCTCTGCAGAACAAAATTCAGCATGCTTCTTCAGAGAGAAAAGCCATGGGCTGTCTATAAAACCTGTGGGTTAGGTCTGGACTAGCAGACGTGTTCCCTGACCTCTATGCAAAGAGAACATTCCCAGGGACTTGTACCACTGTCTTGCAAAGCAAAAGATAACTTTCATGGAGGAAATAGATATACCATAGCTTCCCTCAGGGAAAAAATCAAATCAACCTATTGAGTGGCTTTTTAGGTCAAAAAAATATGGACCTCTTTTTTTTCAAAATTATTTGTACATTTCTTCTTGGAAATAAAGATTCCCCTCTTGTCTTCTTATATTCATGACTTCACAGAACAATCCATGGATATCTCCAAGCACACCAGAACTATCTGACCACTCAAACAGCATTGTTTGCATGCTAAAGGTGAGGGCTCAGAGTGAGAAGTTGAGTATAGAGATCTGCTCTGTTTTGCAATAATCTCCATCTCCAACCTCAGTAACTGACATCAGTTTTGCAATGCAAGCTGAACAGGATAATTTATTCATTATAAAACACTGCAAAATCTGTACTGAATATATTCCTGGAAAGTCTAAGACTAGTTAAAGCACACATATTCCTCTGTGTGTGGCAAGTGAAAAGATTTTTAATAACATTAAGGGCTCTAACCTGGAAGGTGCTAAGAATTTTCAGCAATATGTTTTGAGCCCTTCAATCTGAGGGTGACTGACAGCTCTTAGGATCAGGCCCTCATTTTTCACCTAATAAATGAAATAATAAAACAGTTTAATTTGAAATGACTTTGCCATGAACTTATTTCTCTTTCATCATGGGTTGGATATCAATAGGATTAAATGTTCTGACTGTAGAAAGAAATTCCCCCAAATGTAAGCTTTTAAATGCCCCTTCAAACAATGATCAGATGTGGAAAGTTGAGATCTGTTTTCAGTGTGTGGCAGACTGGCAGCAACTGGACCTGGGCTTAAAATTTCTGCCTTCACTAAGAGAATTTTGTTAGTAAGTCTGCCAAAACCAGGAAATTGCTGGCAGCTTTGGTGGAAAGTGGAGAATTCAGTGGGTTTTTGTCATCCTAAAAGGTTTGTACTTATGAAGAGATCTCTTGTATAATAAAGCCCATTTGTCTCATGTAAGAGATTTCAACAGCTTGTCAATGTTCCACAAGAAGCAGGAGAAAATTTTCAGTTGATGCTGTATCTAGAGGTGATAAAGATGCTAAAACACCATGTTTTGTGTTCTCTTGTTTGTTTGGTGTATCAAGGATATGTAAGCAGTGTAAGGATTTAATTTAATTTGAGGTCAGCCACAGATGTTATATGAGGCCTCATAGAATGAACAAATTAATAAAAAACAAAATCAAAAGTATCTATGACTGTCTTTTATAGTCTGCCTGTTTGTTTAGCACAGTGTATTGTGGGAAGTGCTACAAGTTACAGTTTGGTAGGTCAGGTTATTTGCATGTTATTTTGTTTATTGATACTACTTGTTAGTGGGGAGACAAGAGATGAACCTAAGGATAAGATGGTTTAGAACTGGTATCAGAAAGCTTTTTTTTTTGGTAGAAAAAATCTGTTCATCTCCCAAACGGGGAGACAGAAATCTGGTTACTTGATTAAACTTAAACTTGAAGTGGTCAAAGCACTCTAATGTGTATATAGAACTGGGACACTCTATGCTCTTGAATCTTGTCCAGCTCTACTTGCCATAGGCTATCTCATTTATGAGTCTTTGCCACTTGTGTTTGGGAGGGTAGAATTTAACCTGACAGTTGTATGCAAACGCTTTCAAAACCCCACTGAATTATTTTGCCAAGAATGATACTGGTATATCCTAGGAAAAAAAAAAAAAACAACAAAAAAAAAAACCTATAAAAAAGAATCCAGTTTACAAGACTTTATTTATTTTTCATTTGGAAGTAGTGTCAAATGGCCCACTAAAGTTTCTGAAGAGTTCTGTGGGCTGCTGTGCCTCCTGTACATAAATATTATCAGACAAAACTCATGTGTATAAACATTCCCAGACTTGGACTCGTTGCCAATTCAAATCCTTTTATATTGCTCTTTTCCTTATGTAGATCTAATATTCCCACTGCATTTCAGCAAAACAGCAATTTCTATTTATAGTTTCTCTAGTCTATATTTGTTATAATGAATATGGATAATATATGCTCACAGAAGTTATTAATACTACTGCTACTACATGCATAGCAATTGCATGGTCCTGTTCTCTCAGGCATTCAGATGGAAAGAATAGGAGAAAAATGTTTATATTTCTCTACTTCATGAAAATATAACAGCAGCAGGACACCCAAAGCGATGATGCCTGGATTGCTGTGAGTTGTATGTAGAAAATCTTTTTCTTTCCACTGGAATACACTGTGTATCACTAGGGTTCCCAACATGTATCAGGGGCTTCTTGAACATTTCATGTTACACCTATAAATGAATATTGACTAACAGCACTGTATCAACATTGTCAAAATCCAATCCAAATATTTGACAACATCAAAGGGAGATAGAATGCATTTGCTCTGATGGAGCTTGGACATGAGGGATGATGTGTAGAAAGAAGGAGAGGAAGAAAAGAAGCCCTTGATATCAAAAGACTAACATTCAATTTTCTTAAAATATCCATCATTAACTATTAGTGAAGTTGATTTAAGCAAAGCTGAAATTTTCAGCATAGCACGTTCCTAATGTGTCTGCTTAACTGAGCCAGTTTCTTTTATTGTTGAGCTACTGTACACAAAGAACAAATAAGGCTGTTTGTTTGGGTTTTTTTTCCTTTTTTAATTTTTTTTTTTTTTTTTTTTTTAATATTCTCCTGAAAGAGTTGCAGAAAGCTGGGCTGGATGGTCTTTCTTAATATAAGTCACTGATTAATAAAATGTGTTATAATAGGTGTGACATGCACTTTAAGACTTTCAAAGCTACGTAGTCTCCCATTAATTCAAGTGCAAATTGGAATATGGTTACATTCTGTTGAAATAAAGTGACTGAGACTTCAAGGGTCCCATTTCACTTACATTTATGAAGTTTGTGATAATTCACCACAGCAGCAAAAACTGGCAAGAACAGAGAGATTCAATTTGGTCTCTCTTTCTCTCTCTCCCCTGTTTCCTAATGCTTAATAAATTTTCCAGAAGAGAGATACACATACTATCTTCTCAGGACTGTTAGTTTAAGAAATGTACTGTTTGCTTTTTTCTTTTATAAATTAATTACAGTTGAACTTTCTCCTAAATCCAGAGAAAATATTTCTGTTTGTAAAAAGGTTTTTCATACATTATGGCCTAATCCTGTATGATTTAACTGTGGTCGTGATCTTTTTCTCACACCGTGGAAAACATGATTTCACTACAAAAACCTGTTTTTTCCCCTCCAGATATACAGTGTCTTTCTGGAATGATACAAGTTGTTTTTCTTGGAAAGATAATACTTGTGTGGGGAGAATCATGAGGAAGAGCTGAGCTTAGTCCTATTCAGCCTTTTAATCTGCCCATTCTAGGCAATGAGTTTGTGCCACTTGTGGGTTTTTTGTCTGTAGCTGTATGTTTTGCTCATACTTTTCTGGGTGCAGTCCTAATCAATGCCTAATTTCTGAAACTGACCCACTGAGAAGATTTATTTCATTATGTCTCTCCTGAGAACAATATTCATTCAGAGGTTTCAAGGAAGGTTATCAACAGACTTCAGAAAAAGAAAATGAGCAAGAGAAGGTTTCCTTAAGCATTCATTTGAATATGCATGTCAAGAACATCTTGGGGTCCTGGAACAGGCTGAGATTTCAAAGAGCAGAAGAGTGTTCACTGAGAGTGTTCACGAGATAGCTGTTGTTTATAAAACAGTCATTTTACAAACAAGAAAGAAAAATATTTAGAAGGAGAAATGGGCACAAATCAGTGACCAGCTGTGGCTGTCATGTATTCACTTGAAATCAGAAAGCAAGGTAAATCTATCCACATTTTAGAGGTAATATTTGTGCCTAAAATAAGTGAAAGTGTTAAAAAATGTGCAAGAGATGGACCTTCCTTAATCTTCTACATTTAATTTAATATGCTGATCTCATTACACTGCACCTGTCATACCTGGTATTAGTAGATCAGGGAAGTAAAAAATGGTCAAGGCATCTAATAAAAAACAGCTTTTCAGTCCTATTTTGCTCCTTATGAATGCCCTTGCTAACAGTACTAGCATAACACTTTCCAGAGGGGATCCAGACACTGCACAGCTTCCCAGAGCATGGGTGAAATAGCAGGTGATACTTTGCCCATCTCTGCCTTGATAAAGCGAAGGAAGTTGCATGGTTTTTTTTTGACAACAGAAAGCTTGTGAAATGAACCCTGGAGAATGCCACTGCAAACTAATTACCTTACAATTTTGGTCAAAGTTTGCAATATTTAAAAAGTTCTCATATTTTTAGAAGTCAAAATATTTTAGCTTATTACAGGTGATAAAATTCATGGAAGAACTGTGAGTCTGGGAGCAGCACTCCAGGCTCCTGCTCTCTTGCTCCAAAAGATGTGCAATCCTGCCTTTATATCAAATGTGTGAGTGAAATGAGGAGAGCAAGGTGATCCTGCTGGGCTATATGATACTGCTTTGCAGCATGTATGGAAGGTACAACAGAGGCAGAGGTTATGCCACTGTTAGTGAAATGTGTTTTCAAAAAGGGCTGTGTTTCATAATGAGAGAGTAAACTGGAACAGAGAAAAATGTCAGTATCTCCTTCATTTAGTAGGAAATACTTTGAGCAGCCTGCAAGCAATTATTTTATTTGGTGGGTAGATTTGTAATTGCACTATTTAGTGTTTAAGTATGAAGACAAAATAGCCCCACATGAAAAGGAAAAAGTCCTTTTTAGTGGTTATGAAAATAAACTGTAAAGCACCCAGCAGTGAAAGGGTCAAAATGGTTGTATTAACTGAACTCTCCTGAGGACATATGTTGTTTACAGTATACGTTTAAAATAATATTCCTGGCTAGTCAGGCTTTCCCTCAGGATAATGCAATTACAACAGTAACAGAGGATTAATTAAAGACTCTCCCATAGGTGTTGCTAGAGATCTTGAATCGACCAAAGGGGGATACATTACCAACTCAGCACAGAGGTGAACAGACCAGAGCTGTTCAAAATAATTAGTTAGGCACAAGGGCAGGGTTGAGCTTTTTGCCTCATTTATCTGATTTTGATTAATACTGTAATTTCTTTTTTTTTATGCAGAAGAGGCATATTGGTTCCCATTTGTATATGAGAAATGAGCAAGGAAGATCAAGCTTCTGAATAAGGAAATCAATAGCAAATGAATTTATTCTGGTCCAGTGTCAAGTAGGATATAATTTTCTTTTCTTTTTTTTCTTTGACACCTGGTTTAAATGCTTGGCACCAAGGGGTAATTTTTCTGCCATGAAGGGAACAACAGTCCTGTTCATCCACAGTGATGCAGTTGCATCACAAGCAACAATGACATGTGAAAGTGTTAGAGCTGGAGGTTCACCTCCCCTTTTTTATTTACCTTCAAGTATTTACAGAGTCCTGATAGAAGCTGAGTTATAGTACTTAATTTGGCAAGGCCACTAATTTGAAATTATGAAGTAAAATTGAAAAAAGTAAAGGTAGTCCCTCTCTCCAAAGACGTCTTAAGACAGAAAAAAAATTACAGCAATCCATAATGAGTTATTTTTGAATAAATGGTTATTTTTGGTTCATTTCTCTCTTGAAGTTCTGGATAAACATTCAACAGAGAAGAAAAGATAGTGATCAAAGTTTAGATGAAGTGTACAGAAATCTGCATTAGAAATGAGTGAATACCTCTCTCCAAGGAGTGACTGGGGAGATTTGGGCTAGATCTTTCATGCATCATAACTTGTCAGCAGATCTACTTTAGGCTGTAAAGCTAATATTAAAATTCCTTGAGCTGTTCTGGACATATATGCCCTGAGGTATGTCAAGGTACTCTTCCATTCCAATGTTATATATTTGTCACATTTTTTCCATAAAAAATCTGTACAGCAAACTAAAAAGAGAATATTTAAATAAATCACAGAATAACTTATTTAGAACCTGCATGAAAAAAAACTCATGAAGAAAGTGATGATTTCTTTATAGTGAATGTTTTAATCTGAAATCTAGAGGTCAGATTCTCATATGGGGAATATTATGCCTATCTAAAAATCTGATCCATTTTAAATATGTGGGAAACCTCTTTTGTCCAGCTAGGCTCATTTTGTCATAAGCAAGTACTTTGAAAGGTGGTAGAGTAAGATAAAATGAAAATTAAGTTATGTAATGTAAGTATTTGCTGTTTGCAAAGTTTTCTTTCAGATAATATCAATATGAAGATTAGAATGATATAATATATTTCACTTATTTAGCCCTAAATGTGGAGGAAACTATGATGTTCCAATTTTTCTCAATAGGTAGGAATACTGAGCCTTTTAGTTCCTGAAGTAACTTGAGAGAAAGAACAGAATTCCGAAATAAGGATATTTTTCAAATTTAACTCAAAATGGCAGAAGAATTGTAACCTTAAAGAGCAGAAGTTAGATTTATTTGTGAAGGAAGTCTGAGAAAAGTGTTGACTATTTCACTGCATGATAAATGTCCTCTTTATTGATAACAAGGCAGGTTTAGTAAAGAGTATTCAAGACAATACTTCAAGGAGAAAATAAAGGAATTGCCAAGAAAAATATTAACATCTACTCTACCCATAATTTTCAAAGTCAACTGTTAGCATCACAACCCTGGTGGATTTTCCACTTGATGAAATAGAGACATTTCACTGAGGAATCATGTGTGTTCACACTGTTTTAGTGATCTAAGAAAGGTAAAATGTTTTCTTTTTCATAGACTTTTTCATTTCTGTTTGTTTCATGGTCACATAGGTTCCCATGTTCTTGCCTACTGGAGGTCCCTTTGGCAGCTGTCACTAGATGGTGCTATCTGTATAAAAGAGGTGTCCCCCTCTTCTCCTTGCTCTCTCAAGGACCCTGAGTGCTTTGGCTCAGTACAAGAGAAGTATTTCTACTGAGCCCTGGGAATCCAGAGTAGCTACTTTCTCCCTAGCAGCTAATAGGTCAGTAGGGATTAATTATGGAATTGCCAGAGGTTTGGATTTACCTTGCATGTGGGTCTCTTATGAACACAAAGGAGATTTGTTGTTCTGCCAGCATTTTCAAGGGAGCTTGAGATAAGTAGAGGACCACTAGTTTTATTTTGGCATTGTCTCATCTTTGCCCAGAAAAAGAGGTTTGTCCTTTAGTCTGCTAGAAACTAAACTTCTTTCCCAAAAAATACAAGGATCTCACATAATTCAAAAACCAGCCTGGCAGAGGACTGGGAGAGTTTGAGCGTGACTGGTTGTTGGAGAGGTGGAAAGTGGAGCACTGCATCTCAGAGAAATTAGCTTTGTCCATATTTTTCCAGGGTATTAGAGGCTATTTGAATGGTCCCTTTAAATCCTAGCAAATATTAAACCAGACCTTAAAAAATTATTTTTACTCAGAAAGTGTTTGGAGTAGGATCCTGGATTAAGCATGGTGGAAAGTATATGAAGGATGGAAGTGGAAGAAGTAGACAGTGTAAATTGAGATTTCCCTCCTGTAGGTTTTCCTCACTATTTTGAATGGTATCTGGCTGAAAGACAAAAACCTTCCAGAGACCAAACCTTCATGTCCTTGGCCTCAGGAAGAGCTTAGCTAAAGAAGGCACCAGTCAAAGACACCAGGTTTTCACCCTTAGCAATAAAAGCCTTTTCCTCCTTGTGAAAGCAGGGCACATTGCACTCAAATGGGGAGAGATGCTAAGTGCAGTGGCAATTGTTTCCCAGGGAGAATGTTTCGGCAGGAAGCCAGTGTTTAATCACATAGCCACATCACATCGTTACAGAGCGTCACTCAGTGCAGCCACTTGATGCAGAGCACCGCACCTCCACAGCATAATGCTGGCTCCCTGCCAGCAATTTAGAGACAACAGCTATCAGCTTTTATAATTGCTTTCCTTGATGAAACAACCCAGTGAAATGGCAGGGCTAGAACGGGGACGAAAGGGACAGTTATGAGACCACAAAGTTCCCAGATTTCCAAGTGGCACCTGTTAGCCAGCAATTAATTTACTGGCCAACTTCAAAACTCCACCACAACTGCTACTAATTGTCAGCCTTGCTGGCAGTCTCCTCACAGAGACCAAGGAGTAAAACCTATGTAAAGATAGAGAAGTTCACTTTGCCTCAAAAATTATGCTGGCATTGGGCAATATTTGACCATTCTACACTCATCCTGTAGCTGAGCTGGCTGGCTAACACATCACAACACCATACATGCATGTCTGCATTATTATTGCAAAGCATTATTGGCCATACATGGAGAGTAAAAACCCACTAGAATGATTATGACAATGTGGGCTCTCCCACATGCTATCTACATCATTTTACACACGAACCAGCAATGTCACTTCTCCCCAAAGGTGGCTACAGGTGTCCTGGACTGCATTAGACAAAGTATTTCCAAAGAAGGGTGAACCTTCTCTACTCAGCACTGATGAGGCCACTCCTGGAGCACTGTGTCCAGTTCTGGGCTGCCCAATAGCAGAAAAATATCCCCAGGTAAAGGGAGATGTGGAGCTATTGCAAAAAGTCCAGTAAGTGGCATGAAGATGGTTAAGGGACTGAAGCATTTCTCATAAGGAAACACTGAGAGAGCTGGGACTGTTCAGCCTGGAGAAGAGAGGGCTCAGGGGGATCTTATCAGTGTGTACAGATATCTGAAGAGTGTGTGTAAGGAAGATGGAGTCAGGCTCTTATCAGTGGCTTCCAGTGACAGGAGCAGAGACAGTGGGCAAACTGAAAGACAGGAGTTTCTGTCTGAACATCAGGATACGGGGGTTTTTGCACAGGGAGAGTGACCAATCACTGGCACAAGTTCTACAGAGAACTTGTGTAGTTTCCACCCTTGGAGATATTGAAAAGCTGTCTGGACATAGGCCTGGGCAACTGGCTCTCCAGCTGGCCCTATTTCACCAGGAAATAGGTAAGTAATTCAGTTTTAAAACCACAATACCCTTTCTTGGTCCTTGAGCACATTCAGTTAGCTTTATAAGAACACATATTGATTCAGGCTGAAGTCTGAACATTAGTCTGTTAGGACTACTCTTCTGTCTGTATCTCTTCATTCTCATGACCAGTAACATTACTTAAGGAAATGACATGAAGTGGAGTCAGGGGAGGTTTAGTTTGTGCATCAGGAAAAGGTTTTTCCATCCAAATAGTGGGTGAGCACTGGAACAGACTCCCAAGGCAGGTGACCACAGCAGCAAGCCTGTGTGAGTTCAAGAAGCATCTGAACAGTGATGCTCTCAGGCACATGGTGTGATTCTTGTGCAATCCTGTGCAGAGTCAGGAGCAAGACTCAATGATCCCCATGGGTCACTTCCAACTCAGCACATTCTATAATTCTATGATTCTACAATGGTGGTGACTAGATAATACATGGGAAGTGAAAAAGGATGGGGTTTACACAAAGGGACACTCCCCAGATATTGCTGCCCAGCTTCTTGCTGACAATCTGAGGAATTAAATGAGCCTGGACTTGCATCTACCCCACTGGGCTTAATAGACACTAATGGTCCTATCATCCACCAATTTATGAAATCCCTTCTTAATTGTCTTTTAGCTATATTTACTTGACATGACAATGAGTTTCACATTTTTATTTTTATTTTTTTTTCTGTATAAAAATGAACTTTCTTTTTTGTGCATTTTAAGTCTGCAGGCTTAGAGTTTCCTCTCTTCATTGTAGCATTCTTATTCAAATCAAGAGGAAGGAAAATGACTCAGTGCCACATGGTTTTAGACCTCTCTGTGTTTCAATTACCTGTAGTGTTACTTGGTGTCAGCAGAGATAACACTGTATAGACCTAACACTGTGCCCCACTGTCCTTATCCTAAGCAATGTGCATGCATGAATCAGATTCTTCAACCCCACCCCTTCCCCCAAAGATTGCAGTCCAAACACAAGACACAGTAAAACAGAGTGATGGAAGGAAGCGTGGAAAACAACAGCCCAGAGTGAGTCAGCATGACTGACAGTATTCCCACCTATTTTTTCTGGATATTGCTGGTTGATTCAGGACAAGCCCAGAACCATGAATGCAAATCTTCTGTGGTAAAATCATTTCCGCCCACCTTTCAATATTCCTCTCTACAAAAAAAGTAAAAAATTCACCTTGCATTCCTAAATTATTGCCTCTGGGCTCACACTTCTCTGTTGCCAGATTTGGAACGAATCAGCAGTTTCACTGCTGTTGTGGCCAAAGAGAAAAAATAGTATAATCCTAAGGAATCCTGATTAGGATTCAAGCAAGCATCCACATGACCAAGAAGATGTGCACCACTGCTTTCTGCTCCCTAAGGGCTGACATATTAGTTTGAAAAGTGGATTCGTGCACAACAGAGTTTGAGCCAGACACAAAATAGATCATCTCCTTTGCCAATGTAATAAAGTGACCTCTCTCAAGTCTGGACACTCACAACCACATCCTGTTTTAGATTACATAAGCAATTTGTAAAAATGGGCATGAGCATCTAGAACTAAGATTTTTCCAGACTTCTGTTTATTGGCATATATTAATTGGGTTTTGGTTCAGTCCTGCCTTAACATATGGTAGCTTTTAGTTTTGCAGCACAATGAATTACACATACCAAATATATTTAAAAGAATAATATAGATAAAAAACTTTAGACAGTTCAATGTCTTTTTTGTTTCTTTTCTTCCAAGTGTAAAAATGCAATTGCCTGCAGACAGAAGCAGTCTTGACAAGGGAGTGTATATGTTCTAATGCTAGTCTTGATTAAAACAAAGCTTGTAATATTGTTTTATGACTGTATTTGTCTAACATATGAGTTTGCATAGGAGACAGTCTTAACCATTACCTGTTTATCTATTTAAAGCAGGGTAGTCTGTTATTCATTGCACTCAAACAATACATGAATATATGGGCATATTTATTGTTAAGGTCAATACAATGATAGGATTTGATCCCATTTTCTTTGTTGCTTAGGGAAGAAAATAAAATTCCTATGAAGTCTGGGCTGCTTTTTCTTTGCACCTGACTATAGTAAGCTATGCTTTAAGTATGTATTCTCTAGTGGGCAAGGCCATCAAATACATAAATTACATTAGGGCAAGGAAGACAGTATCAAGGTCTGATTTTATACAGATCTCAACATGATTTTCAATTTGTAAAGCTAATCAACCACTTTTCTTAGATATCTTTCCCACAGAAATGCTTGTCTAACCAGCAGCTTTCAAATGTAATTAGCCAGTGTGCCCTTTCAGCTACTGTTCAGTGGTAACCTGTGAGATGGTTTTGGCATCCTTAGAAATGTTTATATAATATAGACATTCTGTTCCAGGCTTATAGGCTATTTCCTAGGAAAATACCTGAGAATCATTCTTAAGTGAATGTTTTAATTTAGGCAAATGTTTAATTTTTAGCATCAAAGTGGATAATTGTAAATTGATGTGTATGTGCCTTCCTGGTATAATCTGATGCTTTCATGTTTTGTATGGCTTTTTTGAAGCAAGGTATGCTGAGGACCCTATGATACCACTTAAAACAAAATGTATATGTCCATGGGATAAATGTAGTGCTATAAATTATCAGGAAAGTCCAGCTGGTTTGATTCTCTTTTCTAATGGTTTGAAAAGATCATCTCTTGATTTGATGACTCTCTGAAAGGCCCTGCTAGACTACATCTCAGTCCATGCCTCAGTAGTCCTTCTCTCCTACATTATGAGACTGCACATCTTCCCCTTAACATCAATGGAAACCTGAGCAATTGCCATTTGGCAGTGAGTGAAAACCACCACTGTTGAATTAGATGGGATTAAAGTATGTACCAGTCCTTATATTTCTGGAAAATTCTGTCGATGTGCTGGCATCCTGCTTCCACAGTTAGTGATGAGGGGATGAGGGAAGAGAATGAGCTTACTAGAAGTAATTGCCTGTAGGAACCCTTTAGTAGCTTCTTGTGCAGATGTACATGGAACAACCTCATTGCCATCAGGATGAAGAATTTGTGCCAACATACTTAGGGAAGCCGGAGTTACAGATTTTTCGGGGAAATCTGAAGTAATTTGATTCAATAAAATGTATTTGGCTGACCCAAACAGACTTTATGCATATTCTTTATTGCCTGCCATAAATATATGTCTTCCATTCTGCCCCAGGGGAATTGTGAGTTAGCAAGAAACTGAAGTTTTCTGTCTAAAAGCCCTGTGTCTCTTATAGCAGGTGCTGTTGATGTGCTAAGCAGAGATAACAAACCAGGGAATGTAATGAAATCCCATCCCACTGCCTGCTGCTTCCACCACAATCTCCTCCGTCTTCCAGATTTTCTTTTTTCATCAAGAAGACAGTGATACAGATCTTGAGAAGAAAACCTTACATACCCTCCTATAGTTTACTTGGGACTTGGCTGAAAGTGGCCAGCACACAGAAGGCACAAGGGAGGCCATGAGTCTGGTTCAACCTCATTTGTGTTTCTCTGTTCTCGTTATTAGTCTTTGTAATTATTGTTAGTTTCACTTAATGTCTTCCATCTGTATTCCTTTAGCACTTGCTTCTAAATTATTGCATTGTACTTGCCACTAATAGATATCAGGTGGACCTTCATCCTTTGCATCATTTCATGCAATCCCTTCTGTATCTGAGACTTGGCTGTTTGTTGAGCTGTAGTGATGTCAATTAAAAATCTGACTTTAAATTCATTTGGTTAACATAGTACAGAAGGTTCTGTGTGGACCCTCATATTTTGGGTTATTTGTAAGTCACTTGAAATAGGCTTAAACTAAACCAACCAAAACAGAAGGATGTCCAAATGGAGGTTGGCACCAGTTTAATTAAACTGCAGCAACTATGTATAAACAAGGCTTAAATCTACAGACTGTAAATTACTTTTGACTGTAACATTACTCATTTCATTTTACAGCATCACAGAAAAAGTTCAGTTGCTCTTGTATTCAGCCAAAATGTGGATCAGTCACTCCATGCTAGGTTTTGATGAGCCCCATATGGATGTACAGAGAACCTACCCTAAACAGAGGAAATACCAGAGCACTGTCATTAAGTAACCTTGAATATATGACAGTACAGTTTCTTATGCAGAGCACTGGTAAAAATTCAATGCTTCTAGCCACTCAAGTACACTATTTTGTCAAATGAATATGTACTGAATCTATCCTGTCGTCGTTAATGCCAATTGATTATTCATGAAAACTTAGTGTTATTAAAAATATTGTAAATATGCTTTGGTAAGCATATTTCATACTCTTCCAAACAAATATTTGTTTTATCTCTTGAATATGTGACTATTATATGAACTCATTTCCAGTTAAATATTCCCTGTAGCAGTGGTCAGGTGTCATATGAAAGCTAAGGAAAAAAAAACCTATAATTTTTTTTTTCTTAGCTTTAGTAATATGATATTCTATTAATTAAAGACACTGTGGCTTTGCCATGTGAGATTAATGACAGCCTGGTGTGCCAGGCAAACCTGAATTTCAATATTTTTCTTTCTTACAGTGCATCACAAATTGAAGTTTTGGATACAAGCTGTCTTATTCAACAGAGTGTATTGAATTTAATAGAAACACATATGCAGTGAAAGTTAAACAAGTGCTTAAGTTTCTCACTGATGCAGTGTTTCTAGACTGAGGAACAGAATAATTTTCTTTCATTCTTTCTTCTTTCTCCTTTTCTTTCCTCCCTTTATTTCATAAGTTTTCCATGAAGCTTGTCTTATTAATATTAAGAAGATCAGAAGCAACAGTATTCATGCAATCTTCTGTACTACATGAGCATGGGAAGGAGTTTGTGGAAAATAGAGCCTATTGTTTAATTCAGATTTCAGCCACAACTCTAAATTCTAATGCCCTGGATTTTGTCTGGTGCTGCCCTATACCAGTTAACTGATAGAATTAGTACTTATAACCTCTTTTTGTTAAGATTGACCTTACTGTGTGTATTCAAAGAGGTGCCTTATACAAATTCTATCCTTCAAGAATGGAAGCATTGCTGCACCAAAAAGTTAAGGGAAAGTGATTTGACTCTTTTAAAATCTTTAAGATTTTATCAATGATATTTCACTAAAGGCTCCTATTCCTGTAATTCTGTTTCACAAGAAAAATAATAGGAAGGATGAAAAAAGCCTGCAATATTACTACTTGAGCCCTGAAGAATTTGATTTAAGTTCAAAGAAAAGGTATTCCTAATGAAAAGTGATAGAATGAAAATTCATAGAATGAAAAAAATCACAGAATATCTTGGACTGGAAGGAATTTTAAAAATTGTCTTGTTCCAAGCCCTCCAATGTAGGCAGGGATGTCTTTTGCTTGACCAATCTGCTCAAGCTCCATTCAACATGGCCAACTTTAAAGCTGTATATTAAAAACTGTATATTCTTCTGTTTATTTCCTTCCTCTCCCTCTTTTCCCTGCTGATTGGTACTTGTTAATTTAGCATGATATTTAATAATTTGACATTATATTTAGCTGGTGAAAACATTTGTGAGTTCAAGACCAGGAATCTGCTGATGTAGTTGGTTCCAGTGGGGTTTGATCACCTTAGTCCCTTGTAGGGAAGCCAGGCACTGTATTAGGCAAAATTAAAGATTAAAAAATCCTCCCTAGTGGATTTTACAGCGCTCCTGTAAAATCAGTTGCTGGAAAATAATTAGGCTTCCTTGTGTGCATATTGTTTTGCTGGGTTTTTTGGGGTTTTTTTTTGCTGGTTTTTTGTTTGTATGGGATTATGGTTGTTTTTTAATTTTTATTTTTTTTCTCCCAGGAATACCAGTTTTATCAAGGATATATTGATTTGCTTCTTCTGACACAATATTTAATTATATATATATATATATATATACTTCTCTACTGGAATCCTACATCATTTTTTGCTAATGTTCTGCCCCTTAAGAAGGCCTCACCATAAGGTCATAAAACACTCTGGCAAACGTTTGGCATGTGCTGCTATTTCCTAAAAATATCTTGACATATTATAAATCCTGAAAAACTAACTCTGTCAGAAGAAAACATAAGTCATTCCCTAAAGAAGGTTCATCTCTCTCTTGGATCAGGGGGATTCAGTATTGCCATATGCCTTCAAGACTGGATGGAACCTCAAAAACTCACAGAGCTCCAGAAGAGGAACTAAAGTACTCTGGAAGAGAAGGCAGTGTAATATGTCATATGCCAGGTTATGTCTTGTTGAAGGAAAACTACTTGGTTCCTACTGCCTCAGACACTTATTTATAAATTTATCTGTACTTCATCAAAGGCAATAAACTACTTCTCATTGATCGCAAGGCGCCTGGCTGAATTCTTGGGCAGGGGCACTTGTAGGTTACAGCTAGCCTTGGAATCATCCTGTGGTTATGTAACTTGACTGGAATTCAGAAATTCTGGGCTCAATTCCCAACAATGCCAAGCCTCCCTAGAGGTAAGCAGCTAAAGCTCCTTGTGCCTCAATTCTCAGTGCAGAATCAGCCTTTGACCTTGGAAGTTACTACTGTCTTTCCAAAGTAATGGTGCCCTGAAATTCTTTTCACAGGTCTCTCCAGTAGTATGTTCCTGCATGAAGTTTTCACAGTTTCAAATTATAAAGGAAATTTTAGCTGAGGAAGAGACACCAAAAATCAGGTATCTGAGCAAAGTTACACTGCAGCTGATGTGAATAGAAGGGTTTGCTTGGGACTCAGTCCAGCCATAGAGAGTCCTTCAATGGGCATAGACAAGCCACTTGATCTATTTTATTGTCACCATTTGCAAGATGGACCTACAAATGCACTTAAGAGAGAAGTGTTTAGAGAATTAATTTGTTCAGGTCAATTATGGTGTTAACCCATAGTCCAGGTAACAGAATTGAGGAGAGATGAGGAATGAGAAGTGGTAGAGTAGCAGGACCTCCTGCAGCCTTGGTGTTTGTGGCAGGCAGGATGCACCAACATTTTGCAGGGGCATGGCTGCCATGCCATCATTGCAGATAGCATTGTGCTTGTGCCAGCTCTGCTGCTCAGGGCCCACTCCTGCTTCCAGAATGGGCTGGCATTGGCAGTCAGTCAAAAACAGCAGGTTGTCATGTCCCATCAAACTGGTCTGTCTGGTCCTCATCTATGCTGACAAGGTGAAAAGTACCTATGTTGTCCCCTTGACCTACTATCATTCAGACCAGCCTCTGCTTCTCAGAAAAGCAATGAAGAGGGAAAAGTTGTTATCACTGGCTTTACATATTTTGTAGTTGGTAGTAGGAAGGAGAGTCGATCTCTGAGTTCTCTTCAGCTTTGTTTATTTAGATTGGGTACAAAATAAACCATTCTACTCCTGTCAGGATGTTATTTTTCTCTATGGGGGCTATGCAGCCCTGCTTTGATAAGTTGTTCACATAATAACAGGTGATGAACTGGCAATGCAATGACATTCACTAACCAAAGCTCTCTCATTTCACTACTCCAAGGGGTAGCCAATTCTGGGGACAGCCCTGCCTGTCAAACATCAATTCCCTGGAATAGCTGCTTTTTAAAAAACATTTGCCATGAGTGAACCAAGTTAAATACAAACATATAGCAGGGAGTCCAATTTTGCTGTGGGAACACATCCTTGTTATAGCATTATTTACATAGAATTTTCCATGCTAGCTACACATACTCTGGTGCAGCACTAAAAAACAAGGTTTTTGTGCTAGTCATCCTAAAAAAGTGAAAAGCTAATACATTAAACAAGCAGACTACAGTACTTTCATCTGGTTTGTAAAAACATTCTTCTATGGGCTTTCCATAAATCTCACTAGAGGATGCAGCATTTATCTATCAAACATGTATTTAATAAGCTGGGCATGTTATACTTATCTCTATTCCCATCTACACAACTACATTCTATTTGTGGCCTTGTCTGTCCTTTGATGCACAAATATCTGATTACTTACATAACAACTGTTTGAGCAATTTCTAAAAATATGTCTTTTATGTCTGAGTAGTCAATTGCATATACCGTTATCTCAACAAAACTACAAAATATAAATGGATTCCCTTAAATTAATGTTGCTAAAATAAATAATGAATCACGCTCTTTTTTTTTTTTTTTTAATTTACTGCTCTCTGAGGTAATAATTTTAGCCATTTTCTTGGCTATATAAACAGATACTACTACTACTACTGCTGTCAATATTATTCAATTAAAAAATTCCAAGTTTCCCTAGCATTGGAGATTTCTTCTCTGGGATTTCTGGCAGGGTCTGTTGTTATATTGTGTTTGTGAGATTACTGAATTTTAGGGGCTTTGCTATGATACCTATTGCCTGGGATGGTGCTGTCATTGGCAATGAGCAGAATTCTCATATGAACACATATGTGCATTAATTATATTGTACTCCATTAAGTTTCCTCTAGAAGTGTGATCCAGAGCCAATTAAACTTAATGGGAAGGTTTCATCTTTCAACTATAATAGATTTAGACATCCAATGAAAAAAAAAAAAAAGAATAACATGTGACCAATCACACCCCAAAAGTTACTAAATGCAAAAGGTAAGTAGTTATAGAACATCCATTCCTAGTACAGTGGGAAGATTATTCATTCAAGATATTAGAGAAAACACAGTGAGTAAATATCTCACTAGCAGAAATTAGGTATGTTCATTGAGCAGTTGCAAAAGGTCTGTTTTATCAAATCTTTTATTTGCTAATGCTATACAATAATTTTAGCTATGCTCTCACAGGAAATGTAGCTTTCTTTAATCAAGTAGCAGAAAATCCTACCTGTTAAACATTGAATGAATAAAGCAAAACAAAGCATGAATCATTTAGTAATTTTAAATTATTTAATAATAATACAACTACTCTGTGTCCCCTCAAAAGAATATTGATCTCCCTCCTCTGCCATGTCATACTGACCTCAATAAATGTATTCATTTTTTGTGCTTGTAATTACTTTCAGGCCTGCTTAACTCCTTGAAGAATGAGAAGTTGTATTGAAGACAACCCACTGAACAGACAAATCATACCCATCAAGTCAAGCATTAATCTAAGCTGTTCCAGGTTCAGTCTAAAATTGTACTTAGTTCTGATCTGGCACTGGAAGAATGGGAGTGCAGGGACTATAATGCTGTCAGCTTTATTTAATTAAAAACAAAGACCACATGTTGACTGAATTATAAAAAAAAAAAAAAAAAAAGAAACAGACCAGCAATATTTACATGCTTTGCTTTCCTTCTCAAAGCCTAATATATATGGACACTTTAAAAGTGTAAATGCATAATTTTAATTAACTCTTTGTTTTAAAGGAAAAGACCAAATTTATTATTATTATTGTTTTGCCCTTCATACACCAAGAATCTACTACTATAGAAAACCACCTCAAAATTCTAGTCCTGATTTTTATTTATAATAAGGTATTTTATTCCACTCTGGTGGTACATAAAGAGATTTCTAGTGGATTTGGATGCATTTTTTACCATTGAAATACTATAAAATAGATTTTCTGAAACTAAGGCTTGAGAATGTTTATTTTAGTTTGGTCTCATTGGTACTTTTTAACTGATGAACTTTCCTCTCTTTGAATAAATTCTGTCCTCTGCATACGATCCAATTTACATTGTTCTTGGCTAGTTTACAAAGTGGTGGATTTATGACCTAGTGAAAATAATGAATGAAAAAAAGAATTTAAGTGGCCAATATGAGCTGTTTTCATGTGCTGTCTGCTACATTAATCAAAGTATTTCAGGCTACAGATTTTAATACTAACCTTAATGATGAGATATCTCTAAAATCTGGAAACATTTACTTCTGACATGCAATTGATTTATAAATTAGGTATTATCATTTAAAGCTTTGGTTTGGTTTTTGGTCCTTAATTTTGGTCATAATTTTCATTTTAATTTTCTCTCTGGAGTGCTTATTAAAACCCAGCCCAGGCTTGGGGGACTGTGTTGAAATCAATTGGAAGAGATACTTATACTAAACACTGCAAACTCTAGGTGCTTTCTTTGTAAAAAGAAACTTTGAAAAATGGGCCCAGGTCCACCCTGCATAGAAGAGCCCAAAAGCACCAATTCAGACTTCATTTTCTTAGGGACAGGGAATACAGCACAGGGTTTGATCTGCATATGCTGTCTAATACATGAGAAATCTTGGAGTCCTGATAGCCTTAATCCCTGCTGCAGAAGTGTATAAAATTTCACAGCTAAGCTGCCAGAAAAGCCAAGACCACACCAGGAAAGCCGTCTGCTTACAAGAAGATACCTGCCAGGTCTTGTCTGCCAAAGCCTGGACTAATGAATGAATACACAATATCCCAATCAATCAAACTGGATTTGTCTTTGCCCCAGGTCTAGGTGAGGTCTGGTATGAGGTGACCATATCTGTCAAGCATGCAGTAGCTGTGGCCAAGAAACTGTCTGTACATTTATGCATTTATCAAGGCAGATATGAATAGAAGTCTTTATTTTTTAACTAAATGTAGTATATACGTACACTGGCTGCATCTATCTCAATGTATAGTCACACAAAGGGAGAAAAAGTCATATCTGCAAACACACACTGCCAAATTTAGGCATGTCTGTATGCAGATACCTATATAAGCATAGTAATTTTATTTTTCTTCTTGGTTTTGTTAAAAACATTTCAGTCAGCATGAATTTTTCAGCACAAGCACTAGGACTATGATTACCTGAAACACTGAAAAATTCCAAACCATAGATTTCCTTATTTTAACTGCAGTGGAAACTCTTGTTTTTAGACTTTTAATCTTCTGTTACAGTCATTGCTGTGTGTTTTCACAAATATGTGTATTTACATGTGAAAGCTAAAGGTGTTGTGTGACAATGAGGTCCCCACAGCCATGTTAGAGGTTGCAGGGACTATTTTAATGTGTAGGAGCTCAGACTGGCAGTGGTAGCAGACTTTGTGGTTGCTCTCCTGCACAGGTCTAAACCAGGCAGAATGAGCATTTCACCCAGGGGTGTGAGCAATGCCTTTGAACCTTGCTGTGCTGAAACTGATGACTAGTCCCCACTTCCTGGGAACCTGCTGCTAGGTACAGAACAGGGCAGGGTGAGTCAGAGAGGGGCCTGATAAAAGATAATATGGCCATAGAGTAATCACAGATAAGTCATTGCCCAAGGGATGGGAAGATGCTTAAATGAATTGATAACCAGATATGTTAGTGAGGCACAGAGAAGACCTGACAGTAGAGTACCTTCCCATTCTGTCATCCTTCACTAATTCAGGTCTATCCTTGTGCCTGTCCTAGCTCCAAGGTGGTCTAATGACACAACACACAGTGGTTCACTGCCAGCATACCTGCTTGAAGAGAACTGTAGCATAAAGCCTCAAGGACTCCTTGACTCATTCTCATGATGACTTAAAAGTGCCTTGGTTGATGCATGCCTAGATGGGGCCCTCCTCTAGCCACTTAGTTGGACATATCATCCATATTTTCTTTCAAAATTCAGAGCAACTTTGATCACTTTTATGGCTCATACACAGTAAAATGTATCAGGATGAGCATTTTGGAAATTTAAGTTTGAAGTTTCCACCATGAAGTGATGCTGCTAAGAGCCTGAGTTCATCCCCCCACTCCTGCCTGGAGTTTGGCTCCCTGGACCCAAGACCAGCATAGATAGGGTGTGGTGCAGGTGTCTGACCTGCAGCTGAGGCAGAGCCTGCTCCTCCTTGATTGAGAGCTGCCTTTAAGTTCAGGCCATTACCTCTGGCCTCTTCCTGAGCTACCCTGGCCTTGGCTTTCTGGCTTGACTTTGGTCCTGCCTCACCTGTATGGACTCAAGGATGATCACTGGACGTTGGTTGAACCAGTAACCATCACTGGATCTGCTCTTGTCTTCCTGCTTGGATGAGGTGGGACTGCCCAC